>NW_014544012.1:0-10045 GCF_000741045.1 Vigna radiata var. radiata | reverse complement strand
ATATATATATATATATATATATATATATATATATATATCAAATAGATGTAAAATATTCTAGCATTATTCTTATATATAATTATTACATATATAACTACAAATCTAAGCATGTGCTTCCGAGAATTTAGTATTAGAACCAAACTTAACCATAAGCATTTGATGGAAAAATATAGTTTATATAGGTTATAATTTATCACGTTAATAATCAAAGCTAATACCAAAACCGATATACCTCAATTTATAATTATTCTAGCCAAAAGGATATAAAATCCGATTAACTAAAAACATTTTGTTCTTTCTTAACATTTTAAATTCCTAGTCAGCTTTTAAAATTTGAAATCATTTTAATTTTTAAGTCCTACTTTAATGTTTCTTCTTTACTACATGACTTGTACGTGTGTATACATGCGTGTGTGCGTGGCGTGTAGATAAAACTGATATTTTGACGCATGTCAATCTTTTATATTCATTTAATATTATTTTTTAAAATAAAAATTTTATTTTTTATGACTATTTTATTTTTTAATATATATCAAATAAATGTAAATTATTCTACCATTATTCATATAAATAATTATTACATATATAGCTACAAATATAAGCATGTGGGTTCCAAGAATTTAGTATTAGAACCAAACTTAACCATAAACTTTTGATGAAAAAATATTGTTTATATACTTTTTAATTTATCGTGCTAATAATTAGAACTAATGCCAAAATGGATATGCTTGAATTTATAACTATTATAGGCAAAACAGATATAAAATCTGATTAAATAAAAACATTTTGTTCTTTCTTAACCTTTTAAACTCCTTATCAGCTTTTAAAATCCAAAATCCATTTTAATTTTTAAGTCTTACTTTAATGCTTCTTCTTTATTACAACACTTCTGCGTGCCGGCGTCTGCATGTGAGTGCTGCATGCGTGCATGGAAATAAGAGTGATATTTTGATACACGTAAACCTTTTATATTCATTTAATATTATTTTTTAAATACAAAAATTTACTTTTATATGACTATTTGATTTTTTAATATATATCAAATAAATGTAAATTATTCTACCATTATTCATATAAATAATTATTACATATATAACATGTGGTTTCCGAGAATTTAATATTAGAACCAAACTTAACCATAAACTTTTGATGAAAAAAATATTATTTATACAAGTTTTAATTTATGATGGAGACCTGCTATGGGTAGAAGACCTTGAGATGTGGTTCCAAACAGCAAGCCATCCATGATGCAGAGGAGTGCAGCAGAAATGAATGTAAGTGAATGGAATTTGGTGTTTGGTGATGGAATGAGTGTGTAATTGATCCTCTCAGCTCAGAAGGCCCTCCTATGATGGAAGGAAGCTAGAGGAAAGGGTAGAGAAAGTGAAAAGAAGCATCGACTCAAGAGCATTATGGCTGGAATGGAAATTCTACAGCATTTCATTAAGGCTCAAAATTCAAAAAATACAAAGACCAAGCACCTCTATTTATAGTATATGAGGTTTCAAGGTCTGACCCATTTCCCCTCAAAAACCCAATTTATTTCCTGTAGAATTGGCTCTTATAGAAGAGGTAATTCCCATGGTGCAATCCACGTCATCTACTCACATGGAAGAAGCCAATTTTGCATCAGCTGGATCACGTGGAGGTGAGCTGTCCGGACACAAAAAAATGCTCACTTTTCCAATCCGTGAGTCAACCACTCCTATGCCTTCTTTTTGTACTTTTATTTTCTTTAATCCAATGGGTATTTGGCTGAAAAGACCATGGTGTCCTAGCCTTATTGGACCCTACAAAACAACAACATAATTTGTTTTAATAAAGAGAAGAAGGATTATAATTGACCTTCCATAGAAGTAAAATGTTATGTGATCCTTCTTCTTCTTGAATTCTCTTTGCCATGGCTCTAATAAGAGGTCCAATGTGAGCTCTTGATAGTCTTCCATCAATTTATCATGCTAATAATCTGAACTAATGCCAAAATGGAAACAGATATACTTGAATTTATAATTATTCCAGCCAAAAAGGATATAAAATCCGATTAACTAAAAATATTTTGTTCTTTCTTAACCTTTTAAACTCCTTATCAGCTTTTAAAATCAAAAATCCAATTTAATTTTTAAGTTTTACTTTAATGTTTCTTCTTTATTACAACACACACTTGTGTCTGCGTGTGAGTGCTTTGATGAGTGCCTGGATGAGTGCGTGCAGATAAAAGTGATATTTTGACGCACATAAATCTTATTCATTTAATATTATTTTTTTAAATACAAAAATTTATTTTTTATGACTATTTTATTTTTTAATATATATAAAATAAATGTTAATTATTCTACCATTATTCATATAAATGATTATTACATATATAGCTACAAATATAAGCATGTGGCTTCCGAGAATTTAGTATTAGAACCAAACATAATCATAAACTTTTAATGAAAAAATATTGTTTATATACTTTTTAATTTATCATTTTAATAATCAGAACTAATGCAAAATGGATATGCCTGAATTTATAATTATTCTAGGCAAAACGGATATAAAATCTGATTAAATAAAAATATTTTTCTCTTTCTTAACCTTTTAAATTCCTTATCAGCTTTTAAAATCTGAAATCCCTTTTAATTTTTAAGTCTTACTTATGTTTCTTCTTTATTACATCACTTATGCGTACGGGCGTGCCCATGTGAGTGCTGCATGCGTGCGTGCAGATAAAAGTGATATTTTGATGCACGTAAATCTTTTATATTCACTTAATATTATTTTTTTAAGTAAAAACATTTATTTTTTATGACTATTATTTTTAATATATATCAAATAAATGTAAATTATTCTACCATTATTCATATAAATAATTATTACATATATAGCATGTGACTTCCTAGAATTTAGTATTAGAACCAAATTTAACCATAAACTTTTGATGAAAAAATATTATTTATATAGGTTTGAATTTATCATGCTAATAATATGAACTAATGCCAAAACGGATATACCTGAATTTATAATTATTCTAACAAAAAAGATATAAAATCCGATTAACTAAACACATTTTGTTCTTTCTTAACCTTTTAAACCCCTTATCAGCTTTTAAAATCTGAAATTTCTTTTAATTTTTAAGTCTTACTTTAATGTTTCTTCTTTATTACAACACTTGTGTGCGTGCATGTGCATGTGAGTGCCTGGATGAGTGCTTGGATGAGTGCACGCGTACAGATAAAAGTGATATTTTGACGCACATAAATCTTTTATATTCATTTAATATTAATTTTTTAAATACAAAAATTTATTTTTTATGACTATTTTATTTTTTAATATATATCAAATAAATGTAAATTATTATACCATTATTCATATAAATAATTAGGTTTAATACATCATTTGGTCCATTCTTTTGGGGGTTTGGTTCAAAATGATCCCACCTTTGGAAAAAGTTCACTAAGGTCCCATATTTCATTAAAAATTGTTCAATATCGTCCTTTTTGGCAGACGACGTTAAAATTATAACGGTGCAGATGCTAGTGTGGCCAAACGTTGATGAGTTGTTTTAAACGAAGCTTACTTGACTCTGTGATGTCCTTTAAATATGCAAATACTTAAGATAAAAATAAAAAATGACATAAAAGAGGTTAAAGTAAAAAACCCTTACCCTTATCTGATTACGCCATTTCTTGGTTTTCACTGTTTTGAAAGTGGTGGTTTCTAGTCATTGTACTATTGATTCTATTGTTGATTCCTTGAAGGTGCAAGTGGAACTTCGTACTGAGGTGAGGTAAGGGGTCATTATCTGAGCCTAATTAGTTAATGTTGTTGATGTTTTATTTGGGGATTAGGGTTTAATTTGTTTTTGTGTTAAATAGGTATTTTCATCAATTGACTCTGATTTTGGGGGTATAAAAGGTTGTTTTTTATTTTCATCGATTTCCCTCTGCTGCCATGTTTTCCACCAAGACTGCATCGACCTCTGGCTCTGCTCTCACAAAACATGCCCCGTTTGTCGTCGAGACCTTGACTCTCCCCAAGACGACCAACCTCTCAAACCCAGCGACGTCGTTGTTTCCTCAGCCAACGGCAAGATACGTGTTGATGTGAGAGAAGAAGAAGGCCTTGATTGTGGTCATGAACATGTTTGTGATAACAATCAATATCAACAACAACATGAACAACAGGAGGAACAAACTGAACTTGAACGTAGTCGTGGTCTAGGACAGGAACATGAGGTGGTTGATGCACACGAGGAACAAATGTTTGTACGGTCTCATTCCACCGGGCACTCCATAGTTATGATTAGAGGGGAGGGGGATGATGAGGGAAAGAATGACGATGACAAGTACACGTTGAGATTGTCGGAGCATGTTTTGAGAGTGAACAGTAAACATAATTCTACGAGGAGCTGTGCGAGTTTTAAGGATATGACCAAGCTTGATGCTCCTCTACCTTGCAGTAATTGTGGGTTTGTTCAACCGCCATCACCCAGTTGCTCTTCCTCCCCAACTCATACTCAGAGACCTTAAACACTGCATCTTAAATTTTAGAGTTTTCTCTTTTGTTTTTTAAGATTTTGCTGCATGTAATTTGAGATAGAAGGCAATAGTTTGAGGTAAATGGTTCTTGTAGAGTAGATAGGCACTGTGCATTATGGTAAGCGATATATTCCTGAGTTGGAAGGTTTTTATGTGTTTCTGTCTTTGCCAAAACTAGGATGTCTGGTTTTTGCAAAGTTGGGAGCCTTTTCAGTGAAATAACTTCCTCCATGGATGAAGGAAAACAATACCATTTATCCTAATCTTGTTTATACCTTTTGAAAGTCGCCATGCTTCTGCTAAGAAAATCTTCCAAACTACATTATGTAAGGGTTTTTACTTTAACCTTCTTTTATGTCATTTTTTTATTTTTATCTTAAGTATTTACATATTTAAATGACATCACAAAGCCACGTAAGCTTTGTTTTAAACAGCTCATCAACGTATGGCCACGCTAGCATCTGTACCATTATAATTTTAACGTCATTTGCTAAAAGGACGATATTGAAATTTTTTTATTAAAATATGAGACCTTAGTGAACTTTTTCCAAAGGTGTGATCATTTTGAACTAAACCCCCAAAAGAAAGGACCAAATGATGTATTAAATCAAATGACTATTACATATATTGCTCCAAATATATGCATGTGGGTTCCGAGAATTTAGTATTAGAACCAAACATAACCATAAACTTTTGATGAAAAAATATTGTTTATATACTTTTTAATTTATCGTGCTAATAATCAGAACTAATGCCAAAACGGATATACCTGAATTTATAATTATTCTAGCCAAAATAGATATAAAATCTGATTAACTAAAAGTATTTTGTTCATTCTTAACCTTTTAAATTCGTTATCAACTTTTAAAATCTGAAATCCCTTTTAATTTTTAAGTCTTACTTTAATGTTTCTTCTTTATTAACCCACTTGTGCGGGCGTGTGCATGTGAGTGTTGCATGTGTGTGAGCAGATACAAGTGATATTTTGATGCATGTAAATATTTTATATTTATTTAATATTATGTTTTTTAAATACAAAACTTTATTTTTTATGAATATTTGATTTTTTAACATATATCAAATAAATGTAAATTATTCTACCATTATTCATATAAATAATTATTACATATTTAACATGTGGTTTCCGAGAATTTAATACTAGAACCAAACTTAACCATAAACTTTTGATGAAAAAAGTATTATTTATATAGATTTTAATTTATCATTCTAATAATATGAACTAATGCCTAAACAAAAACGAATATATCTGAATTTATAATTATTCTAACAAAATAGGATATGAAATCCGATTAACTAAAAACATTTTGTTCTTTCTTAACCTTTTAAACTCCTTATCAGCTTTAAAAATCTGAAATCCCTTTTAATTTTTAAGTTTTACTTTAATATTTCTTCTTTATTACAACACTTGTGCGTACAGACATGTGTATGTGAGTGTTGCATGCGTTCGTGCAAATAAAAGTAATATTTTGATGCATGTAAATATTTTATATTCATTTAATATTTTTTTAAAATTCAAAAATTTATTTTCTATGACTATTTGATTTTTTAACATATAACAAATAAATGTAAATTATTTTACCATGATTCATATAAATAATTATTACATATATAACATGTGGTTTCCGAGAATTTAGTATTAGAACCAAACTTAACGATAAACTTTTGATGAAAAAATATTATTTATATAGGTTTTAATTTTTAAGTGTTACTTTAATGTTTTTTTCGTTATAACAATACTTGTGTGTGCATGTGCATGTGAGTGCCTGGATGAGTGCATGAATGGTGCAGATAAAAGTGATATTTTGACGCACGTAAATCTTTTATATTCATTTAATATTAATTTTTTACATACAAAAATTTATTTTTTATGACTATTTTATTTTTTAATATATATCAAATAAATGTACATTATTCTACCATTCTTCTTGCTTCAACCACCCTTCCGACAAGCCTCCGCCTAGTCTTGATGATTTTTGAAGCTCCCAAGTTTCAAACTAGAGCTCTGGATACCACTATTAGAAAGATAGAGAAAAAGGGTTTGAGCCTATTGCACAGAACCGAACGGTCTGAGAATACCTACATTGAACGCGACTTCATCCCAAAAAATGAACCAACAAAGTACTATTACACCGAACCGAACAGTTTGAGAACCCATTAAATATAATCACTCTTTAATTATCTCATATTAAAGATTCCATAAATTTTTAGATACATAACTTTTGTAATAATACTTCCTCGTTTTTAATTTGATATAACAGTAATAATCTTTAATATAAAATTATTTATAATTAGAAGATTAATGTTGATATTTCTGTCTATATATTGTGTATGTCACAATAGGTTTACCCTATTTTAATACTTAAGGGTCGAAACATCTTAGATGTTATATTTACATAATTTTCTTTTACTAATTAAAAAATCCCTTAAATGTAAAAGACGAGCTTGATTTGGCCAATTAACATAGTTACAGAAGTTGATTGAGTAGGATAATTAGGTAAAGGGTGACGAAGGGAATAACCTATTAGATTGGTGCCTTGTATGACTAAGAAATAACTCTATATAATATTTCTAAGTTGTAACAGATGACACAAACACAAACTATTTTAATCACTTCAACAGAGCTGGCGAACCTTTAATATGTGTGGACCACTATATAAGGTCATCTAATGTGAATAGTTTATGAATATATAAAATAATAATTAATGAAAGGAAAAGAACTTACCATCTTGCATGCATTTATAGGTATGATGTGATAGCCATTTCATCAGTTTTTTGGTCTCTCTTTTTATTATTATTTTTCGTTCATGTTTCAGACACTTTATATTAATAATATCCAGTTTCACAAAGTTTATTCTTCTGTTTAGTAAGAATTCCACTATATAAACTACCTGTTCAAGCATTCCCCAGCTTTTCTCACGCTTCTTCACCAATGAAAGTTGCTTACAGATACAGATAGGTAAATTTCCAGCACAATATTACAACCTCTGCCATATGCAAACATATGATCAACCAAAAAAAGCTCATTTTATATATACACCTCCAAAAAGCTTATATAACTGATCTCAACTTTCTTTTCATTTTATCAGTAGCTCTGAATGAGTACCTTTCTCTTTCTCTCTATGAAAACATAAAAAAAATAGACATAGATAATTTCACACATCAATTAAAAATAAAGTCAATTTACAATATATAAATTTATACAAGCTTAAAATTTATATAAATTTACACAAATTTAAAGTTTATTTCTTAATACTATTGTTTCAGTAGGGTTGAGATCCCTAATTTAAAGCATTCGAAGTTATCCGTTCCATCCCTCAAGTTACGCTGCTCTCTCTTTTCTCTTTATCCTAGCAATGGGGGTGTTTGCAGAAGACACTTTGCTCAAGTGCCTTTCCTGTACAAATATTTATAAATATTAGGATGAGCTTACCATTAGGTTTGACTCATTAATTATTAATAAATGACATTATTCCTATTAATTATTAATAAATAACAATTATTTCATTAAATTTCCATCCATTACTCAGATTAATCTCCAAATTGGTGGACCATTGTTAGATCTATTATTCAAACTCTTATTGGACCATCTATTAATATATAATTTTACATGATTTTACATGATGTACATGTATCAGAATAGGAGATGTGTTATGAAAATCCGACGTCAATTAGAGATAAATTCGATTTATTGTATAAGTGAGTATAGTCTTTATATTATAAATTAGTTTTATAAAGATGAGATAGAGTTAAAATTCAGTTATTAATAATATATATATATATATATTTCTTTTGTTTGGGTAAGTATCATATTTTTTTATGTCTGAGTAATTGTGAAAGGTTACTTTGTAAGGGTTGAGTTACATTTAGCCTAAGCTAAAGGTGGATAAAAGTGTGAAGAGTTGCAAAAATCAAGCAAAACAGAACAGAAGAAAACCAACGTTTGGTTCACGCTTATAGGTAAAATATAAAAAGGCATGTGTAAGTGTGGGTGTTGACATGTGTGTTTTGAATTTTGTGAGTGACATTTAGTCGTCGAGAAAGACAGAGAAATGAGAAAGGTGTCGATATGTGTTGAAACATCATGGTACTGGTGCAAGAAGAGCAGCATAAACTATGGTTAGTTGAGTGTTAAAGAAAGGTAAAGAAATGGAAGACAGTATACTGTTGATGGTGATTAAAGAATTATTAGTAAAGTTAATGAATAGAGTGTGGACCAGTTGGAAAAAAAAGTGATCAAGTTTGAAAATAGCATAGCATGTGAAGAGCAGCTATTGCATCGAAGGAAGCACGATGGTGCATGTTCTGAGTGTTTTAGAAGGCGCTTTTCACTGAAAGTGCTCACACATCTCTTGTCTTCCATGGAAAGCCAATCCAAACCTTTCAAACTTATCTTAATTAATTCAAACACCATTACCACCTTATTATTTTAAGCCCTAAACAACCGACCAAACTGAACCCTTCATGTGACAGATTATGATAGATTTCGAACCTTTCTTGTCATCATGCACCTGCTTAAATATTGCTACTTTAATTAATTCATTAATTATTTCATTATAACTCTTTTTATTAGATCAAGTTTTGCAAACATTGGTGCCATAATGTCAACGATTTTCCTTCTCTTTCATTGGTGCCTGCATGCTCCTTAGTGCCAATCTTAACTTGTTCCCATTATCATGTACTTTCAATTATTATTTTTTTTTCTTCTTCTTCTTCTTGGTTTATTTAACTATGGAGTATGCTTTGAATTTGAATGCATTGAACTTTTCTTGTGTAAGGCCTCATTTATTGCCGGGTCAACATTATTAATGAGCCTTGCTGTTTAAAACCTTATCCTCTTTGCAGATTCAATCTCTGCAACACAGCCAAAACTTAAAATGCTGTTTTTAGTTTTGTTCTTGCAAAAAACAAAAAAATTGAGTTTTACTTTGGTAATTTGTGATAAAAATTTCATTAAATAATGTTAATGTAAGTTTTACCCACTAAAACTCTTAATCTGATGGCAAAATGTTATGACAAATGCATATATATCTAAGTTCTGTGTTTAGAAAAAAAAAATCTCTTTATTCTTTTGTGCTTACACAATCATTCAAATATTGGTCTAGAATAATAACTTATTACTCAAACTCTCTTTAAAGGTGGTTTTTCAATAAATTTAAGGCCTATTTTAGTGTTGTGTTTGCTATTAGGGCATCATGTAGAAATATATGTTTATATTTAATTAAACTTATTCGAGAAGGAAAAATTAACAGTCCAATTTTGAGATGTTAATAATGTAAAAATTTTATAACATTTTTTACTAATTAAAAACTGGTTTGGATATAAACTTTTAAAAATTAAGCTTTAAAAAGTTACCAATTTATAACTACACAACAATATTATAAAAATGATAATTTTAAAAGAACATCGTTTAACGTATAACTTAGTGTCTATATATATATATATATATATATATATATATATATATATATATATATATATATATATATATATATATATATATA
>NW_014544011.1:0-7779 GCF_000741045.1 Vigna radiata var. radiata | reverse complement strand
TAATTTATGCAATTAAAATCACTTTTTAAGCCCTTTTTATTTCCAAACACACTAAATCTAATAATCACAAATCCTCTACAAATCAATCATTTAAGCACAAATATTCTATCAAAAATTTTAATTTTAAAGCATAAATGTAGACATAAATATGCACTCATCACACACTCTCTTTTTAACCAATCTCACTCATTCCCAACTTTTCCCTTTTTCATTTTACATTGAGTTCTTTTTACATGCATAACTTCTTTTCTTCTTTTTCACATGTATTTTTCTTTTTCATCTTTTAAACTCAATGCTTTTCTTTCTCTTTTGCCTTTCACTTTCCCCATTCAACCCCAAACTTGAACCTTTTCATTACATATAATTATTTTCAACCCTAACTCAAGGTAAATCAATTCAAACAAGGGTTTTTATACTGTTTAAGGTCAAGGTTCAAAAAGGGTATATCATTCAAAATTCTTTGGGTGAAAATTTGGCTAAGTAAGGACTTTCCAATCATGGCCTTGATCATATGACATACACATGCAATTCAATCAATTATCAAGATTAAGTCAATACCATTCATGATTCTCTGTAAACAGTGCACACAACAATAAAACTCTGAAGTTCAATACCTCACATAATCATGCTTTCTCACTTCTCACATGAATCCTGCTTAGCATCAAAATCACAATCATGAATCACTTACTCATCTATTCACATAACTAGTGAACCATAAACCTGGATATCAACATTCACACATTCTCAATCATCATCCACAATCAATCATCAATAGCAAACAACTCATCATGCAATAATATTGAACCATTATGAGAATAAGTGTACAAGCCAAGCATAGACTCAAACATAAATTCAACCTATACTACTAATTCAAAGTACAAAGAAAAAGAAAAATCCCTTTTCCAATTGCTGGCATCCATCAGTAGATGCCAACAGCGTAGATCCTCATCTGAGTCATCATTCTCATCCTCCTGGGCATCCTCAAAATCTTCATCATCCTCCTGTCCTCCTGAAGTTCCAGCAGCTCCTAACCCACTACCATCTGTCTGTCCCTAAGGCCAAGCCATCACACTACGAAACTCGTCCATAGTCCATTTGTGCACTGGTGGCTAGTCATAAAGTCCTATAATCATCTCGGCAGTGGCCACCTGCCCTCTGTAAAGAAACTCCATCCTAGCCTCCATCAAAGACCTAAACATGTCTTCCATGGCAACATACAGGGACTGTTGACTGCCCCCACACATCACCATGAGGCTTTCCAGTGTGCTTTGTCCTCACTCGCACACTTTCCGTGAAAACTTCCCAGAAGGTCACCCATCCCAGAATTACTCCAGGCTAAGCACGCTTAACCATAGAGTTCTTATGGGTTAGGCTACCAAAAAGCAAATGCATTTTGGTGATATGAGTAGCCAAATCAATTCCTTCAAGCTATCCTTCAACTGTATAGTCCCATACCTATACAGTCTCCAGATCCCTCTCATTCCGGTGTATGTTCGATTCGTCCATGTACCCCTTCCACTAAAAGCCTGCTAGGAGCCGCTCCTTGACCGTGCCTCTTGCACCGGTGATCACTCCCCACCCTCTAAGTGCCCAGGCGTCACATGCCCACCAGCTTCCGCTTGGTTCGTCCTCCAACCACACCGTACTGGGAGAGGCTAGGCTCTGATACCATCTGGAATGCCCCGACAACTTACAGGGACTGTTGACTGCCCCCACACATCACCACGAGGCTTTCCAGTGTGCTTTGTCCTCACTCGCACACTTTCCGGGAAAACTTCCTGGAAGGTCACCCATCCCAGAATTACTCCAGGCTAAGCACGCTTAACCATAGAGTTCTTATGGGTTAGGCTACCAAAATGCATTTTCTTTTCGGTAGCCTAACCCATAAGAACTTTATGGTTAAGCGTGCTTAGCCTGAAGTAATTCTGGGATGGGTGACCTTCCGGGAAGTTTTCCCGGAAAGTGTGCGAGTGAGGACAAAGCACACTGGAAAGCCTCGTGGTGATGTGTGGGGGCAGTCAATAGTCCCTGTAAGTTGCCGGGGCGTTACACAGGCTGTTGTGCCGGTGCATCTGCAGGCTCATCCACCTGCTACGCTGCTGCCCTCCTAGGACGTCTCCTAGGGACTGCTCCGACTAGCTTGTCACCTCTACAATACTGATGAAAATAGGAGGCATTAATAGCACTCCTCGGCCTCTCAAAGGGTGGAACTAAAGTGTCCACTCCTGCTTGTTGGCACAAATATGTCATTAGGGACGGATGACCCAATGGCGTCCAGCTGCTCACTGTGTTGGCACAACTCAAAATTTCGCTGGTAATGATTTTACCAACGTTCACGTCCATCTTCCTCAACATACAGTAGATAACCAAGATCCGATGCAAAGTGATATCAGAAACATGAGATCATGGATGGATATTGGCATGTGTAAATGCCATCCAGTATTTGGCTAAGGGAGTTAAATCTGCCCTAAGGATGTTAGCCGGTGCTCCATTAGTGTTTCTCTGAAAATGTCTCCCAGGGATACACATCACTCTCTCAATATCTTCATAATCCCTGGCCTCCCCCAGTATAGCAGCATACCTGCACTACTCTCCTGGCCACTCAGTCCCTAGAAAAGCGTTGATGGTGTCAAGATCATAACTTATCAAGTGTCCACGTACATAGCTCATGTACCTCCCTGCAAACACTTCTCCTCTCGGCAAGGCATTGGCATAGAATTCCTTCACCACCTCAATACTGGCTGGTGCTGGATAAGTAGTCAGTCTCTCCCATCCTCGCCTTTCAATCTCCATACCAAACTATGGAGCCAAATCAGGAATGTACATGGCTTTTCTCTCCATCAGCAGTCGCCTTTCTTGGACTATAGCAAAATGTTCTTCATGCTTCCTTGAAAGAAACCTTAAAGAATAATATCTCCTAGGTCTCTCAGGTTCCTTCCTTTTGTTGCCCATTGTCTTAACTCTTTTTGAGGTAGACATTCCTGCATAAATCAAATTCATCCAAAAAATTCACAGAAATATCATTAGAGGTTAGTGCATCATCAGATCATATAATTCTTTTGAAGAAAAATAGGGCTCTTCAACACACAAACATTCAAAAATTTAAAACATTTAGGCAAAATAGCTGCAGACCGCCCAACGTCAAAATGGACCACCCAGGCGGTTTGCCTCAACCCGCGCCACCGCCCAGCGCCAAAACAGACCGCTCAACGGTGACGGCTAGGGTTTTTCAAAATCTTTGCCTATTTGATCCTAATCTCCACTCTTTTGCTAATTTCATCAATCCATATCCAAATATTGCAATTCAATTGGTTCAACCAGTTCCTATTCTATCAATTCATGCATAGAAATCAAAAGCCCTAATTTTATCATGTTTCTAAGCATGTTCATCAATAAATCCCCAAATTAGAAACCCTAAACATGAATTTGCATACTTACTTGAATGGAAATTGTGAATGCTTACAGAGAATTTACTTAATTGATGATGGCTATTCTATCCAATGTAAATCCCTCAACCAAAAACCCCAAACTTTGACAAAGTAATGATGAAAAATTGAATTTTTGGTGAATGGGTGAATGAGAAAGTGAGGAAATCTTTCTAAAATGCTTTTGAAAGTGAAAGAAGAGTATTAGGGCTTAGGGAGACCGCTCAGGCGAAATGCAAAGAAGGGTTTCAAAGTGAAGAACTTGAAAAACCGCTCAGCTTTAAAGGAAAACCGAGACCATCAGCGCTACAACCACTCAGCGGTAAAATGGACCGCTCAGCGGTCTGCGCCTAATTCCACTTCTTCTTCTTTTGCTTTCTTTTGAGTAACCTTTCCCTCTAGCACTCAATTTCAACCTTCAATTGTTTTCAAATATATGTCTTTCCTCTCTCAGATGTAATCATTAATATGCAATGCATTTATCACAGGATTAAAAACAAAACAATCAACTGGGTTGCCTCCCAGGTAGCGCTTGTTTAACGTCACGAGCCTAACCCAAACCTGTTTAGCACTCTTCAGTAAGTGCTTATCCTTCCAGCACCCTTCAGTAGGTGTTCTTACCTTGTATCCTTCAGTGGACACATAAAAGATTTAGCATCCCTCAGTAGATGCTACCCAAAAAGTGTTCAAAAATTTAGTAAAGTATACGTACAAAATCAAATACCCTAAAACTACAAATGTTTATACAAAGTGGGATTTAGATGTAATCAATTCATTCCATCCCGGTTGGGATCTTCATCAACCCAACTCATCAGTTGCTTTCTATCCAATTTTTTTATGGTTCTTGTGAATGGTTTCCTGATTTCCACCTTGCCATCTTCTCGATTCTTAATAACAATCCACTTCTTGTTCTTGAATCTCACTTGTGCTCCTATTGGAAGTGGTGTATATTCAGTGTGGATAGTGCTCCCTTTGTCAACCTCCTCATCTTTAGGTACCTGCAAAACATTACAACTATTAGAATTAGTACCTATTGTGTTGTCCTTTAGTGCAGTTTCTCTCCTTGACTTCTTATGTCTGTCCCTTTCCTTTATTTTCACTTTCCTTCCTTTAGAACAATTATACATTAACAAATATTCTTGATCTTTCAAAGTTATTATTCCATCGTGAATATGCATCACCATTCTGGAGGTCCTCATAAAAGGTCTTCCTAAAATTAATGGAATCCTTCCTTCATTCTCCATGTCCACAACTACAAAATCAATCAAGAATTCTAACTCCTCAATACGGACAATTGCATCTTCCACCTTACCAGCCGTTTTCTTAACCAAGCCATCTGCAACTGTTATAGTAGTATTTGCTGGTTTTAACACTAACCATTTAATTCTCTTCAAGTAACTTAAGGGCATTAAATTTATACTAGACCCAGAGTCGATCATCGCTCTTCCTATATCCACATCATTTATCACGCAAGGAAGAGTTAACAATCATGGATCCTTCATCTTAGGTGGATGATGTTCCTTTCTTGGTTGCACAAATACTTCCTGTTTTTCCTCTTCTGCATCTACATTTATCACCTCTCCAAGGTAATAATTAATTTTCTTAGAATAAACAAAAATTTGAGAATGACTTTCTTCTAAAGGAACCACAGTCACATGTCTAAATATTTCTCTCATCTGCCCATTGTGACTATCTCTTCTTTTCTTGACTTCTTCCAATCCCTCTTTTTCTTTATCTTCTTCACCAAGCTCATCATTTTCACTTACCTCTTCTTCATCACTGCTAATCTCAATCACTTCTTCCTCTGCTTTTCTTTTCTCCTTTACTACAACAACACGACATTGCTCCTTCGGATTAACATTAGTATTAACCTTAGCTTGATTCTATTCTGTGACTTCAATCCTCTTTGACAATTGATCAAGTTGCGTTTTTAATGATCTAAAAGTAGCTTGATCGCTTGAATGTTGAACATGATAATCCTTCATAAATATATCAAATCTATTAGAAAACTCTCTAACATTCTCTGTCAGTTGATTTATTTGCTGCCACAAAGGAAAAGATTGCTGCCTGAAGCCTCCTTGTTGCCCTGTTGGGTTGTTCTGTTGTTGGCCAACCCTGGCAAGAATTGCCTTGATTGAAATTCCTTTGTCTGTACTGGTATTGGTTCCCCATATAGTTAGCTTCCTATTGCATCTCTTCAGGTATAGCACATTGACCATTAATATGGTCACCACCACACAGTTCACATAGCTGTTGTGCTTGAGAGACATTACAAAGCTCCTTTGGAAGTTGTGAAAGGATCTGTGTCAATGTATCTAGCTTTTGGGTCAGAAGATGATTTTGAGCTAGCATTGCATCATTTGCAGATAAGTACAAGACTCCTCTCTGTTGTGTTGATGTGCCCCTTTCACTATACGCTTCTTGACCATTAGCTGCCATTCTTTCTATCAAGTCATAGGCTTCATCTGTTTGATATCACCTCCAGCTGAGGCGTCCAACATCATCTTAGATTCCATATTCAGTCCACCAAGGTAGGCAAGAACAATGGTTGTCTTGTCAAATCCGTGAACTGGTGTTTTCCTGAGTAAGCCTTTGAATCACTCCCATGCTTGACTTAGAGTTTCTTCCATGCCTTGTTTAAAAGATGATATCTCCAGCTTTCCCTGAGTAACTTTTGACTGTGGAAAATATTTGCAAACAAACTTTGCAGCCACAGCTTCCCATGTTGTAAATGTCCCTTCAGGAAAAGAATTGAGCCATGCCTTAGCATTGCCTTCCAACGAGAAAGGAAACAAATTAAGCCTCACTCCATCATCTGATACACCTACCATCTTCACTGTGTTGCATATTTCACTGAATGTTGTCAAATGGTCATAGGGATTCTCATTTGACAGGCCATGAAAATGTTTGCTCTGCACCAAGTGTATGAGTGCTGGATTCATCACCATGTTGGTCGTTTGATCCATAGGCATGACTATGCTGTTAAAATGGAAAGGGCCAACTGCATTTGATTGGTCTGCAAGAATGCGTCTTGGAGGAGTTCTTTCAACCATCTCCTTTGTTCTTCTGTCTGGTGAAGGTGATAATAATCTTTCAGGGGAAGGAAACAAACTCTTAGATGGGCGTCTGACTCTCCTTCTGCCTCTTGCTTCACTTAAACCTTCAAGAAGAGGTGTATTTTTCTTGCTCCTAGTATGTCTGGGCTCCTGCTGCATGCACAAGAAACACAAACCCTAGTAGCACTTTTTTATATAAAAATAATAAAAAGATAAAAAGAAAATAATAAAAAGATAAAAGGATATATACACTCAAATCAAACTTAATAAGTTTACACTACTAGATACGTTAAACCACGAGTCCCCGACAACGGCGCCAAAAACTTGTTAAGCCCCTGGCAAGTGTACCAGATCGTTATCAAGTAATATAATTGGTAAACCCAATATTGTTCTTCCCAAAGGACTCAAAGGCCTAATCTTTCATGTAAACTAATCGCATAAGACTTGAGAAAAGAATAAATTTGGTGCTTTTTATGCAAAGAACAAAAATAAACATGCAATGCAATTGATTCAATTGGTTTTGAGAAATTATGGATGAATGGTGTTGTTGGGGTTTACAATTTCATCTTATCCACTCTCATATATCTACTCTTCTTATTTACTTCACTTATTTATCTAATTGCCATGCATACTTTCTTAATTACCCTTAACTCAATCCCTTGGTGGAAAGAGCTTATTACTAATTACTGACTTGCTATCCCTAGCCTCCTGATAAAGGTTGAAAAACAGTTATTTTCATATGTCATTTTAGACCAAATTACGCCCTTTACTGCTTAGAATGAGCTTAGAATCAAGCAAAACCAAATAAATGAGTCATTAGAGAGTCAAAAACTGTTTTTAGCGATATTATGCTTGTTTTGCATTGTTTTGTAGCATTTTTGAGAAAGTGAAGAATAGAGTTGAAGATGAAGGTCTCAGACTCAAGAAAAGGGAAGAAAAATGAAGAAAAGAAGAGTCGAGGAACCGCCCGGCGGCAAATTACACCGCTGAGCGGTCCAACGCGAGGAGATGGCACCAGGCGTGGACACTGGGCGGATTTGCGATTAGAGGCAAACCGCCGGGCGGTAGACCCCTGCCGTCGGGCGGTAGAGTAGTTCCATGAACTACTCTATTGTATGTTGAGTTTGCATACAATAGAGTAGTTCATGGAACTACTAAATTATCTCCTTTTGAGGTTGTTTATGGTTTTAATCCTTTGACACCCATGGATTTAATACCCCTTCCAAATTCTATTGATTTTATTCATCAAGATGGGGTATCTAAGTCTAGATTTATCAAAGATTTACATCAAAGGGTTA
>NW_014544010.1:0-3134 GCF_000741045.1 Vigna radiata var. radiata | reverse complement strand
AATTTCTGTTGCACCTTCTTCTTTTGAACCGAGATGTTCTAAAATTCTGCAAAGCCAAATACATTGACATGCACAAAATGCCGCTGCAATATACTCAGCTTCAGTTGTAGATAAGCTCACCACAGGTNGTTTCTTCGATGCCCAAGAGACAGCTCCTGTACCCATTAAAAAAACTGAACCAGAAGTACTTTTTCGATCATCTAAGTCACCTGCATAATTACTGTCACTGTAGGCAACAAGACCAGTTCTTCCACTTTGTTGATAAAAGATTCCATACTCAATTGTGCCTTTAAGATATCTCAGGATCCGTTTGATCGCTGCCCAATGTGATTCCTTTGGATTTGCCATGTACCTGCTTATTAAACTTACCCCATACATCAAATCAGGTCGAGTGACTGTGAGATACATAAGACTACCAATTGCTTGCTTAAACTTTGTGGCATCTATTGGGACTCCTTTCTCATCTCTAGACAATGTTGTTCCTGGTACAATAGGATTTCTTACTGGATTGCTCTCTGTCATATTGAATCGAGCTAATATCTCTCGTGCATATCTTCTTTGACAAATGAAAATTCCTACCTTTCTTTGTATGACTTCTATTCCGAGAAAATACTTCATTTTTCCAAGATCAGTCATATCAAATTCTAGCTTCATTGAACTTTTAAACTCTTCACACATATGTTTACTGTTTCCGGTAAATAGCAAATCATCAACATAAAGACTGATAATTAAAATATTACCCTGAACTTGTTTGGTGAACAATGTGTGTTCACTGGAACATCGATTAAACTTTTCTTTGGCAAAGTAGGCTTCAATTTTGCTATACCAAGCTCGTGGGGCCTGCTTAAGTCCATATAAAGCTTTTTGCAACCGGTAAACTTGAGTTTCTCGACCCTTTTGAATGAAACCTGCTGGTTGTTGAACATATACCTCTTCTTTAAGATCACCATGCAAGAACGCACTTTTTACATCAAGCTGAAATACTTCCCATGCATTTTGTGCAGCCAATGCTATCAAAATTCTCACTGTATCGAGTCTAGCTACAGGTGCAAATACCTCTGTATAATCTTTTCCATACTTTTGAGCATAACCTTTGACTACCAATCTGGCTTTATATTTTTCTACATGACCATTTTCATTAAATTTGGTCTTGTAAACCCATTTAAGACCTATGGGTGTAGATTCTGCTGGTGGATCTACAAGCTGCCATGTATTGTTTTTCTCAATGGCCTCCATTTCAGCCTTCATTGCTTCTCTCATTGTTGACTCGTCCATGCTTCTTCAAAGGACTGGGGATCTGCAGATTCTGCTAGCATCATTGCCAACAATTCATCACTTTCTTCCATTACCAAATTAGTATCATAATCTGTCATCCAATTGGGAGTTCTTCGAATTCTGGTTGCCCTCCCTGCCATTGGAGTATCAACATCTTCAGAGCTTGACTCTGTTATAACAGGATCTGCAGCATCATTAATTGTAAGTTCCTGTGAAGCAGGTTCAGAGCGTTCCTGTGAAGCAGATTCAGAACGTTCCTGTGAAGCAGATTCAGAGCGTTCCTGTTCAGAGCGTTTGTCTGTTGCAATGGCTGTGTCTTCCCAGTCAAGAGCTTCTGTTTTATTTTTCTCAGAGTCATCTTGCCAATTCCAGTTTTTCTCTTCTTCAAATACAACATCCCTGCTCACTATAACCTTCTTTGTAACAGGATTAAATAATTTATAAGCTTTGGATTCATTACTTACCCCCAAGAAAATACATTTCTGACTTTTATCATCCAGCTTTCTTCTAGTATGATCTGGAACGTGAGCATGGGCAATGCAACCAAACGTTCGAAAGTAATCCACCCTCGGTTTTGAACCACTCCACATCTCTTCTGGTGTTTGATGATTTAGAGCTGCAGTTGTAGGACTTCTGTTCTGAACATGGACACACCAGCGTACTGCTTCAGGCCAAAATTGTTTAGGAACCTGTTTTTCATGCAAAACCGTACGCACAACATTCATGATGGTGCGGTTTTTCCGTTCAGCAACACCGTTTTGTTGCGGGGTGTAAGCCGTTGTCAATTGCCTGGATATACCTTGTTGAGTGCAGAAATCTGAAAATTCCTTGGAAGTGAATTCTCCCCCTCTATCAGTTCTAAGGCAAGTAATAAAGGCACTAGATTCCTTCTCAACATTTGCTTTGAAGCTCTTGAAGGCTGTGAGTGCTTCAGATTTCTCATGCAGGAAATAAATCCAAGCCTTACGTGAATAATCATCAATAAAGCTTAGAATATACCTTTTGTTACTGTGAGAGGATGGTGAAATAGGGCCACAAATATCTGCATGAATTAATTGAAGCTTTGTGAAGGCTCGCCATGTGCTTTGCTTTGGCAACGTATCTCTATGTTGTTTGCCTACCAAACAGGCACTGCAAATGTCTTTGGGTGGTTTTAGAAATGGTAATCCTATCACCATCTGTTTGCTAGCTAATGTACCAAGACTTTTGAAATTTAGATGTCCGAATCGCCGATGCCATAAGTGAGTTTCTGCTTCTGAAATTTCCACAGTTTGAAAGCAGTAGGACTGAAGTGAAGCAGATAGATAAAACAGACGATTTCCTTTCATATTGGTCTGTATAAGGAGTCCCTTTTCTGGATGGAAAACCTTGCACATGTTGTTTTGAATCAGGATAGAGAAACCCTTTTCTTGTAGTTGTCCTAGGCTTATGAGATTTGTCTTAAGTCCCGGTACATAATAAACGTCTGATATAATATGAAAAGTGCCATTAACATCAATTCGAACACTCCCTTTTGCAGTGACAGCTAGAGTCGAATCATTGCCGAGCTTTACCGTTCTATTAAGTCCTTCTTCTTGTATTTTTGTGAACCATAGCTTATTCCCGGTCATGTGATTACTGCAACCTGAGTCTAGAAACCAATCCTCCTTTTGTACACTTTGTGTTTCCTCATATGCAACCAATAGAATTTCTTCTTCTGTCTCTCCTTCTCCAAATGATGCGTAATGAGCCTTCTTTTCCAATTCAGGGCATTCATACCGACAGTGCCCTAACTTATGACAGTAAAAGCACTCGATGTGTGCTTTATTTTGCACATATCTTCCACGTCCCATACCACGTCCGCGACCTCTACCGCGACC
>NW_014544009.1:0-3133 GCF_000741045.1 Vigna radiata var. radiata | reverse complement strand
CTTCATCTTCCAAAAGAAATGCTTCTCACAATTGAAAATCCCAAAAAAAATGCTTCCAGCCGTGACACTCTCCAACTAACGTGAATGTTCATTTGTTTCAAAGGAAGTCAATATGCTTTCAACAATTTCCAACACCAAAGACAATTCATTCAAGCTTCTAATCTACCTACCATGATGTGACAATGCTTCTAGTAAATGAAATAAAATGGCAACATTCTCTCCCCATCAATCACCGTGAATTTTGCTTCCAACAAGCAATGACCATGAGCTTTATCCCAATCGATGGACCCACACTCACCTAATTTACTTTTCAATTCATTAAAATCTAAACAAAAGACTACTACCTTCATTTTAGGAACCGTGACATTGCTGCACCACATGCTCAAATCTCAAAATAAAAGAAAAGAAAAGCTAGCTACAATGTCCCATCATCACAAGCTACAACCTTTTCAAATGCAAAAAGCTAAATCTTATTTTTTCATCCAATGCCAACATAAAGGTAACGTTTTAGCTTACAAAGGAAAGAAACAATTCTAAAACTCAATAAAAAGAAAACCAATAGCGTGTGATGGTTGCAGCACTTCCAACACCATGAGCTTCTCAAAATTCTTCAACCAAAATCCATGTAAAGTGTGGTACCCATTTCTTCTCCAAAGAAAATTGTCGAGAGTATGTGTTCAGAGAGAATAAATGACGGTTGGTGTTCTCTAGCAAAGGACGTGTGTCCCCTCAATGAGGTGGGGTCCATCCTAAAAAATAAAAAGAAACCCTAGGATAAGTGTCCTACTATTTTGGGCCCTTCATAATTTTTAAACAATGGTCCAATGTGCAAAAGTGTGTCCAAAAAGTTTAAACAATTAAATTTCAATACAACTAAAATTTAAAATGTCTAATCGGAGAGTCTTGAATTTATTTGTTGTCCTCCAAATGTCCCAAATTGTGTTTCCAAAATTTTTCCCTGAAAATAATAATGCAAATAATTAGCTCAGAAAATTCAAATTAATTAAAATTAGAATTTTCGTTCAAATTAAGCACTATTAGCGAAAATAGGAAAATACTGGACATTTAAGCACAATTCCCTGATTAATTTAAGCACAATAAACTAAGTGAAGTCAAGAAAATATNGACTCATCAAAATAGACCACACTTAGTCTTTTGCACTCCTGGGCAAAATCAAGACGCAAATCAAGGAACAGTTCAGACAACATTAGGGAATTGACACAGAGTCAGCAGAC
The DNA here is from genome assembly GCF_000741045.1 of Vigna radiata var. radiata. Classification (NCBI taxonomy): domain Eukaryota; kingdom Viridiplantae; phylum Streptophyta; class Magnoliopsida; order Fabales; family Fabaceae; genus Vigna; species Vigna radiata. The sequence continues at coordinate 1,898 of NW_014544009.1, read as the reverse complement.
AGACAACAAAGACTAACAGGGATAGAAACAAACAGAATTACACAATTCTAAAGAAATCTGGACAGAGATAAGAAGTAGACAAATCCAACACTAAATCAGAGAAAACAGATACTCAAAGAAATCATCCAAGCAATTCAAGACATGGCAAAATGATCAATCAATTCAAGAGATGAATCAAAAGCAACAGAACCTCACAGATGCACTATCAGTGTTTCTCTCAAGTGTCTAGGGTAAACAGTGTCAACTCAATGTACTCAAGAAAGCAAACACAAACAGACTTGGCAAGCCTCTAAAATCAACACTCAAAAACATATGCATATTCAAATCAAAAGGTCTTTTATAGGTGAAATAGGACCAAGGAAAAGGGAGGATAAATATGGATGAGAAGCTTCAAACCAAAAGGAATAGAGGAGCAATGGGGAATAAGTGAAAATACAATCAAATCACACCCAAACCCTCTAATTCAATCCTCTTCTTGACTCCATTATTCACAATTTTTTTTTGTTTAATTTTTCTCATTTTTCTGTATTTTTTTTCTCTTTTTTTTTTATTCTTATCTTATCTCTTTTCTTTTCTCTCTTTTCAGAACACAATTCTAAGAGACAAGATACATGATATTTACAATGTAACCGCAAGAAGAGGTCTCACTAGCCAATTCATCTGCAACTCCTAAGAGACCACACTTATTCCCAAAACAATTCCAAAGCTCCAAAATTCCCTAAGGTTAAGGTAAACATGGTTTTTCACTTAGGGCTAGTATATAAGCTTCAAAACAAAGAAATGGGGAAAGCATAGGCTCAAAGGGGCTATCAAANGATCAAACACAGGGTAGGCTCATCTGGCTAGAGAGGCTCAACAACAAAACTGCCTTTATCACTTCCAAACATGCATATTAATCAAGAATCATCAACAAGAGTCAAGCCAAGGCATATGTGCAAGCAATCAANAGACATATCACACACAAGAAAGAATATCAAGTGGCTCAAATTCTCACACAGGGTATTTCTGTCACAATTAAATCAACCTCTCAAACATCATAATCATCTTCCAAGCAAAGAAAAACAAGGATTTCAAGCCAATTAGAGTATCAATGGAGTTAAGGATAACTGACAACCTCACAGTCCAAAAATCAAGAGAAACATGTAAAACTGTACAAAAGACACAACAAAAACTACCTAGAAAACAAAAAATTTAACGCATAAAACATAAACTGAAACAAAGAAAAAGTGAAAATCTCCCCCAATAGACCATACTTAAACTACATAGTGTCCTCAATGTGTCATAGGCATAAGATCAGAAATCGGAACAGTCAACAGATCATGGAAAAGTGCAATAAAAGCAGGAAAGGGGGAGAAGGGAAAGAATAAAACTCCCCTGATCATGGTGGCAGTTGCCAATTTTGGACTCTCAGGGAGATCTCTTCCACCACCGGATTCAGCAAGCAAGTCTTGAGGAAGAACTGCTTCAGTCTCCAAATTTGATCAAGCAGGGAGATGTCCTCCACAGCTGGATCTAAGAAGCAGTGATTGTTGATGAGCAGGTTCAGCTGGTGCCTATTAATCTTTAAATTGTTGGAACCTTTGTCTTCCACCATGGGTGTGTGTTGATCAAATGCATGTGTACCTCCTACAACATGGTTAGTGTAATGTGGTTCCAAAGAAATAATATGCAGAGGTATAACACCCAATCCCAATGTAACAGGCTGAACCAATGATATACCCTCAGAACATGAATCACTTTCAAATTCAGAAGCAATATCAACAACAGAATTAGATTCATGTTCAGTGCATGGAGAATAAACATTCAGACAAGATGACAAAAGTTGTTTCTCATCATGCAGAGAGTGAAAATCAAAAGCATGCTCATCAATATCATCAACATCAACATACCTATCAACA
>NW_014544008.1:0-3102 GCF_000741045.1 Vigna radiata var. radiata | reverse complement strand
TTTTTTTTTCATTTCTTTTTCATCTTGTCTCTTTTCTTTTCTATTCAACACACAATTCAAAAGACAAGATACATGATATTTACAATGCAACTGCAAGAAGAGGACTCACTAGCCAATTCATCTGCAACTCCTTAGAGACCACACTTATTCCCAAAACAATTCCAAAGCTCCAAAATTCCTAAGGTTCAGGGGATCATGGTTTTTCACTTATGGCTAGTGTATGCACTTCGAAACAAAGAAATGGGGGAAAGTATAGGCTCAAAGGGCTAACAAAGATTCAAAACAGGGTAGGCTATCTGGCTAGAGAGGCTCAATTAATAAAACGCCTTTATCATTTTCAAACATGCACATGAGTCAAGAATTATCAACAGAGTAAAGCCAAGGCATATGTGCGAGCAATCAAGAGACATATTACACACAAGAAAGATCATCAAGTGGCTTAAATCTCACACAGGGTATTTTTGTCACAATCAAATCAACTCTCAAACATCATGATCATCTTCCAAGCAAAGAAAAACAAGGAATCCAACAAATCAGAGTATCAATGCAGTGAAAGAACACTGACAACNTAATCATAGTCCAGAATTCAAGNAAAACATGCAAATTGTACACAAGACACAACAAAACTACTTAGAAAACAAAAAATTTAACGCAGAAAATAGAAACTAATCAAAGACAAATCAACGTCTCCCCCAATAGACCACACTTAAACGACACAGTGTCCTCAATGTTTCAAAAGCATAAGATCAGAAATAATAACAATCAACATATCAAGGACAAGTGCAATTCAAGTGAGAAAAGGAGGGAAGGGAAAGAAGAAGACTCCACTGATCATGGTGGCAGTTGCCAAATTTGGACTTCCAGGGAGAGGTCTTCCACCATTGGATTCAGCAAGGAAGTCTTGAGGAAGAACTGCTTCATTCTCCAGATTTGATCAAGCAGGGAGATGTCCTCCATAGCTGGATCTAAGAAGCAGTGATCGTTGATGAGTGGGTTCAGCTGGTGCCTATTAATCTTCAAACTATCGGCACCTTTGTCTTCCACCATGGGTGTGTGTTTGTCAAATTCATATGTACCTCCTGCAACACGGTTAGTGCAATGTGGTTCCATAGAAATAACATGCAGGGACATAACACCCAATATCAATGTAACAAGCTGAACCCCAAATATACCCTCAGAACATGAATCAATCTCAAATGTAGAAACAATATCAACAACAAACTCAGATTCATGTTCAGTGCATGTAGAACAAACATTCAGATGCGATAGCAAAGAGTGATTCTCATCATGCAAAGAGGGGGAATGAAAATCATGTTCATCAACAATATAATCATCAACATACTCATCATCAGCATAATCATCAACAACATAATCTATCTCAGGTATGTTTACCTNCACTTCCATAGATGTGGCTAAAGTGGTGGAAGGTGAAAGTGGTCTACCTATCTCAAAGGTGGCACTCCTATCTGCCTGTTCCTCAACATTTTCATCAGATTCACAATTAGTATCACCAATTATAAAGTTGGAAGCTGGTTGTATCACACAATTGATCTTAACACAAATAGAGCAAGAACCAACTTCACAACCACATTTAAAATTTTCAGAAAACTGTGAAAGATCAAAATTTAATCCCAAGTCTAAAGCATCTTCAGTTTTCATAGTTTCTCTATCAAAATCAGCACTAACAAGTGAATCTGAAGCAGAATCAAGAATATCTGAATGCATGAACAACTCAGGCAAATCAAGTGGGATTTTAAGTTTAGAGAAAACCTGGGTTGATTCATAATCCATCTCACCAATAACAGCAGGATGATCCACTACATCCTCAGGCGCAAGAGCGGGGACATAGGAGTGTAGGAAAGTAGATGGTGCACTAGTAGGCTCATGACTCTGCTCCTCATCCCCTATGCGGGTGACACTGTCATCATCAATAATCTGAATAGTCTGAATTGGAGGTCCCTCTAAAACACGAGACTGTTCCTCAATGGCCTGCCTGGCTATCTGCCTCCACAACTCATTCAATGTTGGCTCAAAAGAAGTAGAAGATTTGGAAGGTGGCCGGGCAGATGCCTCTTGCTGTTCCTGCTTCCTTTTATTTTTCTGCTGTGGTTGCCTGTTATTGTAAATGTTGGTAGCATAAGCTTGAGGCTCATCATGAGAAACAGGGTGCTCCAAAGAAGGACAGGCATCAGTATAGTGGTCACTGGAAGAACATAAAGCAAACAATCGTGCAACAGATGCAGATGGAGGTGTTGGTCTCTGGTTGGATGCCACCTGTGTCACCAAACTCTCAAGAGAATCAAGCTTGCTTTCCACTTTCCTACCAACAGCTGATAAAGAATGTGCACGCTCATGAAGCTGGAGCTGCTGTGGTTCCTGAACAGGTGAAGAAGGTATACAAGGAGTCTGGAATGGTGGTTCATTGATGTGACGTTGAGGAGTACGATGCCATCCCATGTTAGGATCATTCCACCCAAGATCGTCGCTATAACCATACCGCACAGGGGAGAATTTGCCTAGAAACTGATGCTTCAGATCTTCCCAACTAGAGATAGATCATGAAGGAAGACAATAACATCAATCCTTTGCTGCTCCGTGTAATGAGTGCCCAAATGCCCTTGAGAACATGTCTTCATCCGGGACATCTGGAGGTTTCATCAAAGAGCATAATGTGTAGAACTCCTCCAAATGTCTGTGTGGGCATTCACCTACAAGACCATGAAACTTAGGCAGCAAATGTATCAGTCCAGTGTTGAAACCACAACGAATATCCTCCTCATCAAGTGGAAACGGCACCCTAGGAGCACTCTCATGAGATGGAGGAGGAATCATACGGTTCTCAACACATAAATCAGCAGGAGAATCATAATAAGAGTAACAAGAAGGGGAAATAGTATCCACATAACCAAAATAGGTAGACATGTAGAAAGAAGGGGGAAAAGAAGAATGCAATGCAAATATGCAACTAAAGCTACCTAAATGCAACACACAAGACAAAACATCACACTCACAACACAAGACAATACAAAACACACACTAACACAACAAAAGACCTAAAACCGAACCGTTGGTCCCCGGCAACGGCGCCAAAATTTTGATGGG
>NW_014544007.1:0-3104 GCF_000741045.1 Vigna radiata var. radiata | reverse complement strand
ACTTTTTTAAGATGACATAGATTAGCCGTGGTTGTAGAATAGGAAAGAGCATTACTGGAATTGAAGCTATAGAGTTTTGATAGGTTTTTATTGCTAGTAGTGGATGGAAGAACATTTGATATCTCGTTGCATAATAATATTTTTATAATTAGTCAATTAGCTATACATCATTTTCTGATAAATCTTGTGACTATTGCTCATTCCATAGTTTAGTTTATGTTTCATAGTTAATTTTCTATATCTTACCGTTTGGATAGTGGAGCTTTGGATATGGAGGGGTTATTGTTAGCAGATGTTTAAATTCATCATATACATATGACATGGTTCATATTGTGGTTAACCTTTAGTTCCTCCCTCTTGCACCTTGTTTAAAAATTTGGTAGAGAATGTGATTGAGTTCTATAGTTTATGGCGGTACTTGTTTCAGTTAGTTTGTCAAAAGTGGAATTGAAAATGCTCAGGCTTTTTGATTTATNATAGCTTGTTGTAACTCAATTTTACTTAAACTATGCAGACACACAACATCAATTTAATGCACGTGAAAGTGATTGGGGTTTCACGTCCTTCATGCCTCTTGGTGAATTGTATGATCCTAGTAGAGGGTATCTTGTGAATGATACTCTTATAGTTGAAGCCGAGGTTCTTGTTCGTAGGATTGTTGATTACTGGACTTATGATTCNAAGAAGGAGACTGGCTATGTTGGGCTTAAGAACCAAGGAGCTACATGTTATATGAATTCTCTACTCCAAACCTTGTACCATATTCCTTATTTTAGAAAGGTTAGAACAGTTTTTCATATTTTTGGTTTGCCTGAAGTTCAATTATCTGTTGGAAAGCAATAAGAAGTTGGTTCGTGAATATAACATTTCAGGCTGTGTACCATANGCCAACAACTGAAAATGATATGCCCTCTGGTAGCATCCCTTTGGCTTTACAAAGTTTATTCTACAAGCTTCAATACAGTGACACCAGTGTTGCGACGAAGGAGCTGACAAAGTCTTTTGGTTGGGATACATATGATTCTTTCATGCAGCATGATGTTCAAGAACTAAATCGGGTTCTCTGTGAAAAACTCGAAGACAAAATAAAGGTATGACAATAACTTTGGTTAATTTTCTTCTTGATGAGGGACCATATCTAATGGTTATTTTATGTTATTTGTCTCCAGGGAACTGTTGTTGAGGGAACCATACAAAANTTATTTGAAGGGCACCATATGAATTACATAGAATGCATTAATGTAGAAGGTGATGCACCCTTTTGATGTTGGTGATCGTTGTGTTATTGATGGAGTTCAGGTAGTTTTCAACTCTAAACTCTCTCAACATTCATTCATGAAANCATACCTGACTGACACATTTATTANGGTTCCCAGATGATTGTGGAAGAGATGAACATACTAANTACNGTCTTTCTGAGATATGACAATGAAAAGATTTTCTATCCAAATTCAGTTNTGGCAACCAAGCCAATCAGTAACTTCTACAGGAGTCCAGAAATGAGTGATTCTGTTGAATTTGCTGTTGATGTTTCTACTTCTGTTGAAAGTATTGGAGCTTTGAAGGCAAAGTTAAAAGTGTACGTTTTTACTATGTTCAATCTAAAAATGTTAATGTTAGATTTTTGTTCATCAGAAGATTACCTATAGTATTAAAGTGGTTATAGTTATAGGTAAGACTAGTCTGAATCCACTGTTCTTTTCCTTCCATTGGTGTGATGAGCAAANGGTTTAACTTCAACTTTTACTTTTCTGATATAATATAGTACTTTTAAAGTTTTCCATAGTGTTGTTGTTTAAGCTAGAGATTGTTGATTTCTTTACACATTGTCTCAGTTATCTGTTTGTTTCAAGCCACTTTATATGTTTTTGGACAAAATTTNCAGATATTTGGAGAGTAGACCTCAACATTGGCGTCCCAACCACAATGTAGTGGTTAAGGATATTGAGAATGTGAATAAGTTGAAAATGGCTCTATATGTTACTCACACCATAAATTTTCAAAACTATGGGGAGAAGAGCAACCGAAGATCCGAATTAGTCCTAGAGTTAAAGAAAATTTTTGAAGATCTTAATATTAAATATCATCTGCTCCCACAAGAAGTTCATCTCAGTTATGTAAGGTCACAAGACTCAACAGCACAGACATTTTGAAGATATCTTGTACTTTCATAAGGTGCAAGTGTGTAGCACATTGTTGTTTTGCTGTTAAATTTGTTCTACTCTAATGATTCTCTCCATAGTCTATCTAGTTTGAGATCAAAGGTGGTGTGACAAATTTGATGATCAGAAGTGAAATTGGTTTGAACACTGTATTTCCTAATGAAATAGCTGAGGCCAGGGAAGAAAGAAANATGATGTTTAATGGCANTGTTCTGAGTAAGATCACTCCAAGGGCTCTTGCTTAAAAGAACACACTTTGTGTGAAGTTTCAAATTGCTCAAAGAATGCCAAGTTGCCAAATAATAAAGAAAAGGAAGGGACTGGTAGTGGGGATAAACATCACTCATTAAGAGAATTGGAGAAGATCAAATCACATGATTTGCTTCTTCTTTTTTCCATTTATTATTATGTGTAAGAACCAGAGTCGTGTTTTAGTATGATGATCTTTTGGTGTTAATGTTGTACTATTTTGTACCATGTCAGATCTNAGTTATGTTGTCTCTTTTTTATGATGTGTGTTNTGTTCATAATAGCATCCATTGTCATGACAGATCTTTCAGTCAAGAAATTTGTGCTTGTACTTTGAACTTTTTATATGTTTAATTTGGTTAATATTACATTTATACTTGTATTGGAGTATGCTTAATTTGCAGGATAGGAGGTGTTCATGTTTAGAGGAGACGGACCTAAAAGTTTAGTAATCATCTCTATCTCTGTCTCCGTTGGGTTTTCTCTAGACAAGGTAAATCCGTTGGGAACTGTTCACAATTTTTGACCATTTTATTTACACATACATTCAAGATGAATTATATTAATGTTATTTATATTTTAATTCAAACAATACCAAAAAAGTATAAGTTAAAAATAATTTAAAATAGAAGTTAATAATTATATTATATTTTTAGTTAAATGTACTAATTTAAGTTTGGATAAATTGCTGTT
>NW_014544006.1:17874-19310 GCF_000741045.1 Vigna radiata var. radiata | reverse complement strand
TTTATACACCCTTTCTACACCATTTCTACACCATTTATACACTCATTGTACACGCTTTTTATATCTATCTAAATTTTGGAACACCTTATGTACACCCTTTGTGCACCCTTTGTCCATGCTTTATACACCCTTTATTCACCTTTATACACCCTTTCTACACCTATTATGCAGTCTTTGTACACCCTTAGTACATTCTTTGAACACCTTATGTACACCCTTTATACCCTTCTATACACCCTTTGTACACACGTTGAAGACCCTTTGTACACTCTTTGTGCACTCTTTATGCACCCTTTATACACTCTTTGTACACTATTTGTATACCTTTTCTACACCCTTCCTACATCTTTCTACATTTTTTTACACCCTTCGTACATCTTTTCTATACTCTTTGTATACCCTTTGTACACTCTTCGTACACCCTTTGTACAACCTTTTTACACCCTTTGTACACCATTTGTACACCCTTTATAGACCAATTGTACACCATTCGTACAACCTTTGTATGTGCTTTGTACACCCATTGTTAGAATCGTTGCAACGGAATTATTAGCGTGGAACAAACCAAGAGGGGGGGGGGTGAATTGGTTGTTTATTTTTCGCGTGCCTTTAATAATTTTTCTCTTTAATTTTTCTTACTAAGCCGATAATAAAATTTAAACAAAGAGTAAGGGAAAGAGGAAAATGCCCAGGTGATTTTATACTGGTTCAGATCACAAGGATCCTACGTCCAGTCGCTTATCTCTAACAAGATAAACTTTTTCACTACCACAAAAGAATTACAAATATTAGTCACAGAGAAAAATAATTTGTAAAAGTTTAGAAATACCACCTCTCTTGAAACCACAAGAGATGAACTTACAAACACCTACTTTGAATAATCACAAAGGATGACCACCTCCTCCGAATGCTTCACGAAGGATAATTCTCTTCCAATCACTTCCTCGGACACACCAAGGATGAGTAAGTTATTCCTCCGTCACCGCAGTAGCACTTCAGGGCTTTGCAGACGAGAGTTTCCTTAGCTTCAACAATCTCACAGAGTTCTCAAAGAGTTCAGAGGTTCTTAGCACAAGGGAAGTCAAAATAAAAAGTGAGCCATTTTATAGACTTAGCCCAATACTCTTCCATTCTTCGAAAACAGGTCATCTAACGCATTTAATCGATTAACATAAGTATTAATCGATTAAAATGAGTACAACGACTAGTTTTTCAAATCTGAAACACCCAACAGCTAGTGTTAATCGATTATTCTAAGGATTAATCGATTAACTAATCGATTAAAACTTACTTTAATCGATTATTNCAGGGGCAATTGGGTTTNCAGNGCTAGCCTCGTTTTAATCGATTAAAACTTGGTTTAATCGATTAAAACAACTTGTGGAAGATTCTCAATAAAAATAAATTACATATAAACCACAAGAATCAACCCTAAT
>NW_014544006.1:9401-11389 GCF_000741045.1 Vigna radiata var. radiata | reverse complement strand
ACAACGACTAGTTTTTCAAATCTGAAACACCCAACAGCTAGTGTTAATCGATTATTCTAAGGATTAATCGATTAACTAATCGATTAAAACTTACTTTAATCGATTATTNCAGGGGCAATTGGGTTTNCAGNGCTAGCCTCGTTTTAATCGATTAAAACTTGGTTTAATCGATTAAAACAACTTGTGGAAGATTCTCAATAAAAATAAATTACATATAAACCACAAGAATCAACCCTAATACATTTTAGAGAACTATTACATCATTTTTTATTATTAACAAAGCTTTATAAAATACGGAGATCTTCAATCCTTCTTTGTGAATCTTGTCTTGTGCAAATCTGTTCATCATCAAAACTTCATCTTTTAATTTTGCTAACATTCTCACCCTTTTTGATGATGATCAAAAACTATCTCCAAGTTTAAAGCTTAAAGTTTTTTAATAATCTGAAAGAGAAAACAACTCATAGAGGAAGAGAGCATTAGAAAATAAAAGGATCTCTTTAAACAATATTCTCCCCCTTTTTTTATCATTAGAAAAAAAAGTTATATAAATGTCTCCCCCTTAATGAAAAGAAAGTATGCATAAATAAAACATGAACATCAACATTTTATTAAATTTAAGAAAATGCAAGCATACATTCATAAAGATAAGCAACAAAACACTCAAAGATGATCTAGAATTCATCACTTTCATCAATATTAAAGTGTTGTTCTAGTCCTGAAATCCTAGTGTCGAGGTTCTGGAGATGGGTACAAATTTCCTCATGGCGAGTGTTTTGAATATTCATCATTTCATGCTGAAGGCGAGCCATCTCAGTCATTTGTCTAGAAAGACTCTCTAGACTATATTCTTCATTTATTTGAGAGGAGCCAACAACATTTGTGGGGTCAGGCATGGGGTTATCTGCATCTTCTTCTTCTTCTTCTTGAACGCCAGCAACATCATCAGGATGAACAAAGGAGTCCCCTTGCTTAAGGAATCCCATTTGTCTTAGGGAATTTTCCCCAATCCTGTGGGTCGGGAGCACAGTCTCATAGTGCTCATTNGAGATATCTACCCCTTTATACACACANATCTGAGAGACAAGGAGAGGATAGGGAAGTGGCGCAGCATCTAACCTTTTCGCCTTGAACATAATGGTTTGGAACAGATGAGGCCAGTTGAGAGGGATGCTCTGAAGTATCCCATACATGATGATGAGATCCGTCTCAGAGCATTGAGCATGATTAGATCCCCTAGGATAGAGGAGCCAAACAATGAGGTAGTGCAAAAGGCACTCTTCCATCTTGAGACCTCCAGCAAGATAGAGACGGGCGTTGCGTTGGCGAGGATTGCGGAGAAAGGATTGAAATACCATGATCTTGTTGAAATTTGCAAAATCACTTAGAACCATTTGTGAATTTTCCAGCACAGGAACCTTTGCCACATTGGTCCAGACATCATTGTCCAAGACAATGTCCACCCCTTTGACCCTTGTTGAAAAGATTCCATCACAAACCTTTAAGTTGAAATAAAATACCCGAACAAGATCGGGATAGTACCTTCCATGGAGTTCCATGATGTGTTTAACTCCTTGCTCAATAATAAGATTTGGAAAAGAAAAGTTGTGAGAGATATACCAAGCAAGATCAATGAACTTTTGCTTGACTAGCTTTCTCTCCTTCCAAAATTGTGAGAAGGATTGTTGATCTTGATCATCGGAGAGCCATCCTTCCACGGTAGCATCTCTTCTCCGGACATTATTTTCCAAAACTTCACTAGTTCTTCTTCTCCTTCTTCTTGAGGGTTCAGCCATTGAAGTTGATGGAAGGCAACGATTAGGATGAATGAAAGAAGAAAGTAAGAGAGATATGCTGAGGTGTAACGTTTTGGCTGTTAGCAAAAAGGTAGGTAACTGTTCAAACGGTTGAAAGTGTGCCGTTAAGAAAGTTAACGCCGTTAGCAAAAAGGACCACTTTGAACAGTTTTTGCAAAAGGTAGGACTTAA
>NW_014544006.1:5535-7246 GCF_000741045.1 Vigna radiata var. radiata | reverse complement strand
GTCCCCTTAAGATATTTAAAGATGCGTTTGACAGCCGTAAGATGAGACTCTCTAGGACTTGACTGAAACCTAGCACACACACATACACTTTGCATGATATCAGGTCTACTAGCAGTAAGATATAATAGAGAGCCAATCATACCTCTGTATTTTGTTTGACTTACCTCTTTACCTTTCTCATCCTTGTCTAGGTAGCAGGACGTTCCCATGGGAGTAGATGCCTCTTTAGCATTGTTCATCTCAAACTTTTTGAGGATTTCCCTGCAATACTTGGTTTGAGATATGAAGGTTCCTTCTTCCATTTGTTTGATTTGTAGTCCGAGGAAGAAGGCGAGTTCTCCCATCATTGACATCTCAAATTCTCCCTGCATGGACTTAGCAAAATTCTCGCAAAGAGTTGCGTTAGATGAACCAAAAATAATATAATCTACGTATACTTGAACAATTAGAAAATTTTTTCCAACCCTTTTAATAAATAGAGTTGAATCAATTTTGCCTCTGTTGAAATCATTTTCTACAAGAAAATTGCTAAGACGTTCATACCAAGATCTAGGTGCTTGTTTTAAGCCATATAGTGCTTTCTTTAATTTGTAGATGTGATTTGGTTTTTTAAAATCCTCAAAACCTGGTGGTTGTTCAACAAATACATCTTCTTTGATATAACCATTTAGGAAAGCCCTTTTAACATCCATTTGAAATAATTTGAATTTCATTATAGATGCATAAGCAAGAAGTAGGCATATTGCCTCTAACTTGGCAACTGTTGCGTATGTCTCATCATAATCTATACCCTCTTCTTGACTATATCCTTTTGCCACAAGCCTAGCTTTGTTCTTGGTGATGTTTCCTTCTTCATCCAGTTTATTTCTGAACACCCACTTTGTTCCAATCACTTGATGAGTGTCTTTTCTGGGAATTAATTCCCATACTTGATTTCNTTCAAACTGGTTGAGTTCTTCTTGCATTGCGATACACCATTTTTCGTCTTGAAGGGCTTCTTTAATATTCTTTGGTTCAATCTGTGACACAAAAGCAACATTCATACAAAAATTTACAATATTACTTCTTGTGTTTACCCCTTCCGTGATATCTCCAATTATGTTGTCCAAGGATAATCCTCTAGGTTGTCGCCATACTTTGATTAAATCTTTATCTAGAGGATTGTCATGAGTCTTCTCTTCAGTTGTCTCCTTTGATGAGNCTTCACTTGTTCCTGCAATAGATTCTTCTGACTCAAGAGGTTTTGCCTCAAGGTCCACAATTTCATCAAAAGTAACATGTATGGATTCCTCTATTGTGAACGTGTTCCTATTGAAAATTCTATATGCTTTGCTTGTTAAAGAATATCCAAGAAAAATTCCTTCATCAGCTTTTGAATCAAATTTTCCCAAATTTTGTTTTCCGTTGTTTAAAACATAGCATTTGCATCCAAAAAATTTTAAATGGGAAACATTTGGTTTTCTGTTTTTGAAAAGCTCGTAAGGAGTACNTTTTAAAATAGGTCGAATTATCATTCGATTTAAAACATAGCAAGTAGTACTCACAGCATCAGCCCAAAATTGTTTAGGAACATTATTTTCGTTTAACATAGTGCGAGCAAGTTCCTCTAAGGATCTATTTTTTCTTTCTACAACTCCATTTTGTTGGGGAGTTCTAGGTGCAGAAAAGTTATGAGAAATACCATGTTCTTCACAAAAATTTTCAAATAATT
>NW_014544006.1:2913-4680 GCF_000741045.1 Vigna radiata var. radiata | reverse complement strand
TGAGAAATGTCTAATTTTTTAGATTCAATCAACAATGCAGCATACATTTCATGCAATTCATCCTCATCAATATGACTATGATTATCAGAATAGTGTGAATTACTTACTTGGCTGTCATTATCATCATCTGCCATCAAACAGATGTTTGCCTCTTCATCTGAGTCGCTTGAATCTGTAATGGTCTCATTGTCATCTTTCCATGCAATGTATGCCTTCTTTTTCTTGAAGAATCTCTTCTCCCTTTTGTCTTCACCCTTCTTTTGATTTGGGCAGTATGCTTTTAGATGCCCCTTTTCTCCGCAGCCGTAGCATCGGTAATTTGAGGAAGATCCTTGGTTATCTTTCTTTTCGTATTTGAATCTCCCTTTACCTCTAGACTTCATGAACCTGTTTAGTCTTTTGATCACTAGGCTTAAGTTTTCCTCTTCGTCTGAGTCTTCATTGTCTGATTTGCCCTTGCTTCTCTCAACCTCAGACTTTAATGCCAAACTTTTCTTGTTGTTTTTGGCTTTAGCTTCTTCTTCATCAAGCCTTCCAAGATCTAATTCATGTTCCCTCAACTTTCCAAAAAGTGTCGCCATAGTCATGGTGTTGAGGTTTTGTGACTCCGAGACTGAAGTCACCTTTGGTTGCCACGACCTGTCTAAAGATTTCAATATTTTAATGTTAAGTTCATCGGTGTCGAATGACTTACCCAGTCCAATGAGATGATTGACAATGTTGGTGAAACATTTTTGGACGTCTGAGATTGTTTCGCCTTGCTTCATTCGAAACATCTCATACTCTTGGATTAAAGAGTTCTTCCTATCCCTCTTTACATCATCTGTTCCCTCATGCGTCACCCTGAGTATGTCCCACATCTCTTGAGCAATTTTGCAAATAGAGACTTTGTAGAATTCATCAACAGTCAACGCAGATGCAATGATGTTCCGGGCTTTCACGTCATTTTGAAACCTTTTCTTTTCTTCAGTGGTCCATTGACCACGGGGCTTTGGTTCCTGTGTATTGTTAGTAGGAACAGAAGAGCCAGACGCAATAACATCCCGAATTTCACAATCAATAGATTCAATGAATATTTGCATTCTTACCTTCCAAAATGCATAATTCTCACCTGTGAATAGTGGGGGTCTATTGATTGAAGCACCCTCTGCAAAGGTTTGATGTGATCCTGCCATTTGAATGACTATCAAAGCAAGCTCTGATGTCAATTGTTAGAATCGCTGCAACAGAATTATTAGCGTGGAACAAACCAAGAGGGGGGGTGAATTGGTTATTTATTTTTCGCGTGCCTTTAATAATTTTTCTCTTTAATTTTTCTTACTAAGCAGATAATAAAATATAAACAAAGAGTAAGGGAAAGCGAAAAATGCCCAGGTGATTTTATCCTGGTTCAGATCACAAGGATCCTACGTCCAGTCGCTTATCTCTAACAAGATAAACTTGTTCACTATCGCAAAACAATTACAAATATTAGTCACAGAGAAAAATAATTTGTAAAAGTTTAGAAATACCACCTTTCTTGAAACCATAAGAGATGAACTTACAAACACCTCCTTTGAATAATCACAAAGGATGACCACCTCCTCCGAATGCTTAACGAAGGATGATTCTCTTCCAATCACTTCCTCGGACACACCAAGGATGAGTAAGCTATTCCTCCGTCACCGCAGTAGCACTTCAGGGCTTTGCAGACGAGATTTTCCTTAGCTTCAACAATCTCACAGAGTTCTCAAAGAGTTCAGAGGTTCTTAGCACAAGGGAAGAGTT
>NW_014544006.1:0-1178 GCF_000741045.1 Vigna radiata var. radiata | reverse complement strand
TTGTACACCCTTTCTACACCTATTGTGCAGCCTTTGTATAACCTTCGTACATCATTTGTACACCTTTTACACAGCCTTTGTACATCATTGGTACAACGTTTGTACATCATTTCTATACTCTTTGTGTAAACCCTTTGTACACCTTTTCTATATCTATCTACATCATTGTACACCCTTTGTACATCTTGTGTAAACCCTTTGTAAACCTTTTATAACCATTCAGACACCCTTTGTACACCCTTTATACAACCCTAGTAAACCTTTTGTACACCGTTTCTACATATTTTATGTACCCTTTGTCTTCACTTTGTACACCCTTCGTACACCCTTTCTATACCTTTTAAATACCTTTGGTACACCCTCGATACTACCTTTGTGCAACTTTTCTACTCCCTTTGTACACCTTTTATAAACCCTTTGTAAACTCATTCTACATCATTTTTAAAGCCTTTGTACACACTTTGAACACCCCTTATACAGTCTTTGTACACCCTTTCTATACCCTCAGTACAACCATTGTACTACTTTTGTACACCCCTTATACACCTATTGTACACCATTGGTACACCCTTTCTAACTATTTCTATATATTTGTACACCCTTTATACATCATTTCTACACGCTTTGTACACCCTTTATACATCATTTGTACACCCTTTGTACATCCATTATAAACCCTATCTATATCTATCTACATTTTGGTACACCTTATGTACACCCTTGGTACACCCGATATACATCCTTTATACACCTTTTATACTCCCTTTCTTCATCATTTTATACACCTTTTATACATCATTTCTACACCCTTTCTATACCTTTTATATACTTTTTGTACACCCTCGATACTAACTTTGTGCAACTTTTCGACTCCCTTTGTACACCTTTTATAAACCCTTTGTAAACCCATTCTACATCATTTTTAAAGCCTTTGTACACACTTTGAACACCCCTTATACAGTCTTTTGTACACCCTTTTTATACCCTCTGTACAACCATTGTACTACTTTTGTACACCCTTTCTACATCATTTCTACACCATTTGTACACCCATTGCACACGCTTTGTATATCTATCTAAATTTTGGAACACCTTATGTACAACCTTTGTACTCCCTTTTTTCATGCTTTGTACACCCTTTATTCACCTTTATACACTCTTTCTATACCCATTGTGCA
>NW_014544005.1:0-3074 GCF_000741045.1 Vigna radiata var. radiata | reverse complement strand
ATGCAGGACCAAGAATCTGTTTGGGGAAAGACTTGGCCTTTGTTCAAATGAAGATGGTGGCTGCTGCTATTCTGAGGAAGTACTGTTTCAAAGTGGTGGAAGGTCATGTTGTCAGTCCAAGCCATTCATTTGGGCTTTCCATGAAGAAGGGGTTGAAGGTTAGGATAATGAAAAGAGAACTTTAATGCAAGAGTGTCATTTTTATGGTGGTAGTTTGTTGTTACTTGTATACATTCATTAAGGCATTATATGTATGTTTTCCAACCAATAAGCCTTCCTAGTTCTCTTCCCTGTGATAGAATGACAGTGCTATAGGAAATGAAAGCTGCTATTCATGACACCTTGAAAGTTAATTTCATACTAGCAGGAAATCCAAACAAAGAAAAAAGAAAGGAGATGATCATCTTCTTCCTTCTGATTGCACAAGGGACATAACATATCAACAAAATCAAGAGCAATGTTTCACCTTATCAAGTTATGTTTTATTTGCAGCCTGGTAATTATCATCTTCCAAGCAAGGAGAGAAACATTTGAGGGTGAATTTATGCTCCAAAATAATCTATAAAAGACAATATCTCTAATTTCAGCTTATTGATATTTGTCGATCATGTTGAACACAACTACTATCAACTCAACTATTAATGATTTCTATAACTTGAATTAATTAATTGTAAGAATCGCTTTTAACCTTTGTAATCTCCCAACTATTGAACTCTGAATGTTGGATTGTGGAATGTTTAGAAAAAATACAAATACTTTCAATAGTACATAAAAAGAGAAACTCACAAAGATAAATAATTTAACCAACTGTAAAAATAATTTAATTAATTATAATTTATATTAAACATTAACTTAAAATGTTTCATTTAATACTTTAGTCTAATTAAATTTTATTTTTTATTTTCCAAACAACAAAATAAACAACAATAATTTTGTTAATTATAATTTACATTAAATATTAATATAAAATTTATTATTTTGTAAGTTTAATCTAATTATATATTATTTTTCATTCTTTAAATAAAAATTTATTGAGTGTTTTATAATATTTTATGAACATTAAAAGTATTATAATTAGCAACCACAAGTTTTTAGTCACCAATTTAACTTTTTGACATGTTTAGTGATAAAAATATGCAACATTCTATAATTTTTATGAAGCAATTCCTTTTTTCATTAAAAATAATATACTGTGTAAAACTTAAGCAAAAATATGAAAATTCAAAATATAAAAAATGATTTATTTGAAGTAATATATCAAGTGATTTCATTAATATATATATATATATATATATATATATATATATATATATATATATATATATATATATATTATAATATAGGGTGGTGAATCAAAAACTAGAAAAAGATAAAAGTATTATTTCATTAAAAACATATGGGATAAATGTATTCGTTTTAAATCTATAAAAGGTATGAATATATTTAGTTTAACTATGTGAAAGCATAATTTTTTGTTTATAATAAGAATAAATTATTAATTGGTTTAATTATAAATTTTACTAATGTACATATGATGTTTAATCTTAGCATAGATTAACAATTGTATACTTTGAACAGTTTTTTTAAACTTTTATTCAGTTTATTTTGTATTTTTTTCTTAAATTCATTTTCTTCCAATTGTTTCAATCTTCTAAACAATGTCAGCTACATTCATTTTCTTTATTATTTTTTAATTTGACTTTGTGTTTTCTTTCAAACGTGTTTCAGTCTTAATATTTTTTAAATATTAGAAATATTTTTTGTGTTTAAAACAAATAAGAAAACATTTATTTTCACGTGACTTTTTGAAATAATTAACATAAAAAACAAATTTATGATACCTAAAGTGCGTGAATCACAATACAAGGTGACATTATGATTTACAAAACCAAAAGAAATTCACTATTTACATGGATAATATTTACATAAGATCCTGATTTATTATTTAACAATTTAATTTATAATTTAATTAAATAGCTTGATTCAATATTTGCTGTTGTTACAAGGACGTAGAAACAAAACATTAGTAAATTTTTATCATATACGCTCTCTAACAAACCGTATTACGTGCACGAAAAAAACTTCTACACATTAAGAAATTATTCTACATATAAACAATTTCTGTTTTTTTTGTTAATTATGAAAACCTTTAAACCATTTGCCATAAGAAGGAAAATTAAATGCCTGACCTTTAAACCTACATACATTATGTATTTCACACACAATTTTTCCTTTTGTATAATAAAACAAAGAGTAATGTTATGTCCTCCTACATTTTTTCTTGCTTCCTTATAAACACAGCATTTAAAAAGGATTTGTTTATGTTTCTGAAAATCCCATTTCTTGTATTTTAAGAGCTGTTTTGTTCCTTAAGAAAACACACATAAAAGAAAAAACAAAACAACAATGTTTCTCTGTCATTTTCAGTACAGTGACAGTATAACAGACAAAAATATAGGTCATGCACATTATGAAAGGTAAAAACCATCAGTCTTAGGGCAAAACCAATTCGAATTAACATCAAACACTCTTGCCAATACAAGGAAGCCATGATTCTATATGCAGCCATAATAGCATCATTCTTGTGCTCCCTATACTTGTTCCATCGCAGAAGATCTTGCAAACTCCCCCTCTTTAAAGATTTCCCCATCCTTGGAATGTTGCCACCACTGCTCTTAAACTTGTGGCGTATTCATGATTTTATCACTGAGGTGCTGATAAAGCATGGAGGATCTTGGTACTTCAAAGGACCATGGTTCACCCAAATGAACTATTTTGTCACTTGTGACTCCCTCAACGTGCAACACATGTTGTGCAAGAACTTCAACAATTATATCAAAGGACACGACTTTCGTGACATTTTCGAACCATTTGGTGATGGGTTTTTCACTGCCGATTCAGAGACATGGAATTACCTCAGAGACCTTTTCCGTTCTTTGATCAAACAAAGAAGGTTCGAAGTGTTTGTTGATCAAACCGTTCAGAAGAAGGTGTACACAAGCCTGCTTCCGATATTGGATCATGCACAACAACAAGGAAGAGTGGTGGATCTTCAAGATATCTTCAACCGATTC
>NW_014544004.1:0-3127 GCF_000741045.1 Vigna radiata var. radiata | reverse complement strand
AGACCCACCGAGTCTCGGTCCAACAAATACATCAAGACCCACCGAGTCTTGGTCATACACGGACTATAACGTCCGCCAAATACATTGAGACCCTCCGAGTCTCGGTCCAACAAATACATCAAGACCTACCAAGTTTTAATCATTCATGGATTATAATGTCCATTATTTACACCAAACCGACCGCGTTTGGTCCGATCAAGCCTATTTGTTTCAAGAACGAGCGGCAACACAATAAACCAAGCAAGTTCAACATTTACAACCAACCAAGTCTCAATCGACCAAGTCTTGATGATTTATCCAAACGATTTGGCGAAAAACAATTATGTAAGGTTTGGCAAACAACAATTGTTCAAACATGCAACATATTCACACCCTGATCAGAAAACAAAGGTACGAAGTTCAACTCAAAGGTAAAATGCCTACATAGGCCAAAGAAACGAAAAACAATGTTCAAGACACTCCCACAGTGATTACAGAATAAGGTAAATGCATTAACACAGATATCCTAAGTCTTCAAGCCCCTGTATTGGCTGCTTCATTCGGACCGGTCCAAGTTTCTTGTCCGGCCACCCCCACAACAGGATCACCTTCTTCTGTAAAAGTACCCTCAGGAATGTCGTCAATTGATACCATACGTTCCTCATAGACGTCTTGCTCTATGTCAAAGCCCAAACCTGCAGGATCAACTTTGGCCAAGAAATTCATTTGCCTCAACGCTTTTTTGAAGCCCTTCGTATGTTTGTGTTCAATGGCTTCCATCATCTCGGCCTCAGTCTGTTTCCACTCAGTCCTCTCCTGCCTCAGTTCGGCATTTGCTTTCTCCAAATCTTCTCGTTCTTTTTGAATCTCATTCAGCTTGGCGATACTCTTCTTAGCCTCCTCCATGTCCTTCAACACGTTATCACGTTCGGTCTTCAACTCACGACCAATCCTACGCAGCTCTTCCGCCTCCGTCTTAACTTCCTGAAGGGCCTTTGCAGCTTCATCGGCCTTTTCCTCACAGCCTGCATGAACAGCATTGAGGTCCTCTAATTCTTTTCGAAGGCGGTTCACTTTGCTTTGAACTTCCCCTCTATTGGAAGCATACACCATTTTGAAAGCTGCGGCCCCGGCCCGAAGAAGAACGTCAAGCAGGAACTCGGACATTTGTTGCTCGGACATAGAGGCCATCACCTTCTCTTCAGCAGCATCGAAATGAAATTCGATCTTATGTCTAAGATCGAAGCCAGGGTCCCACATCCCTTGGGGCAGGGGGCGGAGCTCGGACGGTTCACCGCTCTCGGTCGCGGTCCTTTCTTCACCGGGCGATGATTCCCCCGTCTCGATGCCAGACTTCCCTTTACCGGGTATGTTTGTCATTCCCTCAACCCGTGCGACTTTTCTCTTCCACGTCAAAATTTCTTCGGGAGAAGGTGGAGTATCATCCACATGCACAATAGTGACCGGCACGGCCTGGCCGGAAGACGACCCAACTCCTTTCTTGGAAGCGCGAACTTTACCGAACCAGTCTCTCTTAGGCACCATCAGTTCTGCAAAAGAATACATAACCAATCAGTATGTATATTCGACCTCACAAGGAACAATAGTCAGCAACAAACACCTACCAGAAACCCTCGACTTAAGGTCGTTGAACTTCAGGCAATTCACCATCTTCCTCGAAGAAAACGGACGGGATAGTTTAATCAAAATATCCAGGTCCCTCTTCTCGGCATCAGTCATATCCTCTTGGGGCCAAGAGGTCAAGGTTCGGGGATTTATAGTCCAAAATAGAGGAAACTTGGAACTACCATCATCGTTTAGGAAAAATGGTTTACCCCTCGGCTTAACTGACACTTTGAAAAAGTGATTTTTAAAGTCTTTAAACGACTCGGTAAATAGGTTGAATATGGCATCCTTTGCCTTATAACTAAGGGAAACCCACCCCTTTTTGGCGTTCGGTCGGCTTTTGAAAAAATATAGGAAAATTTTGGCCGTTGGGTTAATGCCTAGGGCTTGACACAGTACACCGAACGCTTGGATGTATGCCCAGCTGTTCGGATGTAATTGGGAAGGAGCTACGTTTAAATATCGAAGAACCTCCATTTGGAACCGTGTAAAAGGAAGTCGAACGTACATGTGGTAAAATAAACACAAATACATATAAAAGCAACCCTCTCTGGCAACCTCTTCTCCGTGAAACACCCTTTCTCCTTTCTTACATGCTACTCAGTTCAGGGCTACCTTGTAACCTAGGGTTCGAAGGATGCAGTTATCTTCTACCCATCCTGATAGTATATCTTTATTAATAAAAATGGTGTACTGATCACCTACTTCCCGGGATGCCCATGAATAATCTAAGGAGCAAGAAGCGCATTCTTGCCCAGAATCTTCTACCTCAACCCCTCCATTAACGAAAACCTTGTCGCCACTCAATAACGACTCTATAGACCCTACGACTCTACGGCAAGACGACGACGGATCATTACGATTCCTATTATCGCTATCAGACAGAGCATGGACAGTGGGAGAAGAAGCCATTGTTACCTGGAAATGGAAGCCGAAACAATGCAGAGTACTTGGGCAGGGCAAAAGCTTCTGAAGGCACGCTGGAAACAGTGATGAAATGACGGTTCATTTCAAAATCATTAAACTTTTAAAAGCGTGGAGATTACGAAACCGTCACACGACCTACGCCGTTGGATGCCTGAGATCTAACGGCTCTAATTTGGCGACTCTGCCACTACCGTAACGCGGGAAAATCTACTTTTATGTTCAAAAGCTAAAACGACGGTGTACTTGCGTCGTTTAAATTACACTTACGAAACTACTCATGCCAGTTCGCCTACCACTAGACCCCAATCAATACGAACGGTCATCAAACGCTAAAGATGCAGTTAATCCACACCGCTCGACCACTATCCTTCCCATCACTCATCAAAGTCCTACAGTCATGCCAGGCTAAAGCCTCGTCCTTCCTTTGGACTTGGGGGGGATGATGTATGGTAGTATATCTCTGACGACCGGTTATACCGACCGGTCACGCCCACCAGTTGAATGGGCCAAGTTATTAAACTGATCCAGCTTTAATGGGCTCAAGGCCCATTATGTCACAAACGAGAATAACGGAACGCACAGTATCATATAATAT
>NW_014544003.1:0-3132 GCF_000741045.1 Vigna radiata var. radiata | reverse complement strand
AAAGAAGGAGGAAAAGGTTTTAACACAAGGCTGACGCGAATGGCCGCACGTGTATTTAAACCTTTTAAAATAATTTTTGTTATTTTTGAAAGAAGAAGGAAAAGNTTTTAACACAAGNCTGGCGCNAATGGCCGCACGTGTGCTTAAACCTTTTAAAATAATTTTTGTTTTTGTGGTTTTTAATATTTATATAAAAGTAAATAAAATAAAATAAATAGGTAAATAGCAAAATGAAAATAAAAGGTAAAAAAAAATGGAAATAAAACAAATAGGCAAATAACTAAATGAAGAAATAGAAAATAGAAATAAAATAAACTAAAAAATTAAGTGAGAAAATGAAAGAAACAAAATAATAAGTGAAAAAGGTGTTGTGGTGCTTAGATGAGAAGAGGAGTGTGCAAACTAAATTAATTCTTATAACAGCTTGGGCCTAAGCCCAAGTGNAAAGGGGTGGTGAAATGGAAAAACAGGGGCTGCAAACCTCCTTTGATAAAAAAAACGGACTGGGCCTAAGCCCAAGTGAGGTGGGGGTTCTGCTTAACAGAAACGGGGGTGTCAGGAAGAAAGAACATTTTTTTTTTGTTGGTTTTGGTTTTTTTTATTTGTTTTGAAAGCTGGAACAGCAAGACAGGCCCAAGGCCTTCGATCCTCAGCTAAGGAAACCCTTAGGGGTTCTCCCACACTTTACCATTTCAGGAACCTCACACACAAAGATTGACCTAGAGCATAGCCTCTTCCTCTGAGCNAAAAAACCTAGAAGCATCCACTTGCACTTCGCCTCCTCCCGGCAGCCACCGCTTCTCCGAGCCAAACATCGCGCCACCATTTTCCACTTGCCGTCGCCGATGACAAGAAACCACACCAGGCCCACGNCCAACCATGGTGTCGGGTTCAATCTCCAAACCCAACCCCGCGCGCGAGAGGGAGACACCTCACTAACTGCGATTCGTCCCTGTCATCGCCGTCACGAGCCACCTCCTACCAGGCTTGGCGTCCCCGGCGACACCACGCCGCTGGCCACCGCAAGGGTTCTTCCATTTCTTTTCCCACGCGAGAGTCCTTCTCGTTCACGAACGACGCCGACCGTTCGTCGTCGCAAGGGTGCCGCTGCCGCCAAGCCAGAGTCGTCGCTCTCCGTCGAGCCCTCCGCCGTCACCGAGGTCACCNTCAACGCGATTTCACCGTTTATTGATCAGAGAAGACAGCCACGGAGGCTTGTCGAGATAGTGTTAGGGGGTTAACTCCTTTCATGGGTGCTTGAGGTGAACAAAGGTAATATTTGGTTTGTGATTGTTGTGACTGATTGGGGGGGTTAGGTTTGTTCTTCTTTTTTCTTGTAGAGAANCAGCTTGTAGAACAAGTCAAGATTGATGGGGTGTAGTTGAGGATCCTTGCGGTGGGATGTTGAATCTGTTGGCTTCTATTAACGCAAGCGAAGGTTGGTGTTCATGTGTGAATCTGTGTGAATTTGGGAATGAGGGTGACACACTGGTTGCGACGCAGGGGTTTACGAAAAAGAATGGAGATGAAATTTGTTCTCTGTTTTTCGCGTGTCCTTCTTTGTGTATTAAATGAAAAGAAGATTGGTGTTGAGTGGTTGATTCTTATTTTTGTAACTTTCTGCAGGTTGAGGATGATGGTGTTATGCGTGTTGACTTAGCGGAGGTATCGGGAGAAGAACGGTGAACTAGAGTTTCTCGCTGTCGAGATCAATGAGGAGAGGGTGAGGGGTTTGGAGGATGACGCTATCNTAAGCGTGGGTGAGGATGATTGTGGTTGGGATGTAGGTTGGGGGACAAAGGCAAAGATGAATGGAGTCAGCTGGGGTAAAAGAACGGTCTTGAATAAACTGGCACGGGATCTGCAATTTGGTCCGTTGATGCTGTTTGATGCAGGTGGAAGATGGTCTCGAAGATAGCCATAACTTATACCAGTATACCCAGATTGAGAGGAACCTATGGAGGAAACTGTGGTCTACTACATGGACAAAACCGCTTCTATTCTTTCAGTTTTTTATAAGAACTGATATGGAAATGTATTAGTTTTTGCTTTGCTTTTTGTTATGCTCTTTCCGGNTAATGGACATTGAAGTCATGTTGGGTGTATTTTGATTAACAGATGAAGTTACAAAAGAAGCAAACGACTATGCACTGATCAAACATCCTTCATTCATCTCCAAGGAAAGCATATACACGAGCATACAGCCGAATATGACCAAAGAGCTTAGGTGTAGGATGACTTACCTTCGCAGCTTCAATGTTCTTTTTTTTTTCTTTTGGTTTGAGTCCCCTTTGCTCTCTTCGATTGAATTTCTTTGGCTTCCGAATACTCTTGCAGGCACCGGAAAGTTAAGTTCACTCACCAAGGTTCGCAACCAAGTTGAAGGCAAATGGTTGTCTTGTTTCTAGCCATGAGGTCCCTTGCCCTCTACAAGGTCTCTTTTTTGGTGAGGCGTTGGAGATGGATCCAAAACGTGGTAATCCCCCCATCCAAATGACTATCCCTCCTCCCTTTGAGGACCNAATTGCTCTGCTNAAAAACGCCCCCCTCTCTGCTTCCTACTTCCTAGATGATCAGGGCGTATCTGTTAGGATTTTGTCCTTGTTTGTCTTTTTTCCCTTTCTCGTGTATTAATTGTATCAGTTGATAAAAGAAAACATTCAAAATCTTTCCTCTGATGAATGTAGTTGATGAATGTAGTNTGACGTAGGAAATTTTAAGAAGGGGAAACAAAACCTTTCTCACGCTGCCACTGCACAAGCATATTTTAAGCATTCTCAACGCCTAAACACTGCTGCAACGGTTGCTTGCGGAGAGTTGACCTTGGAGTTTTCCTTTTTTTTCTTTTCTTTTTCTTTTCTCCCTTTTTGCTTTTATTTATCTTTTTTTCTTTTTTTTTCATTTTCTCTTTTTTTTCGTTTTCTTTTTTAATCTTTTTTTTCTTTTTCTCTTTTTTTTTTTTAAGTAAAAGATTAAATCAAATAAAATAAAATAACTAATATATAAAAAAAAGAAAAATTAGAACATAACTTAAAAATGAAAATAAAAAGGAAAGAAAATAACAAAATATAAGATAAAATAAATAAATAGAACCTATTATTTAGTCAATCCGGACGAAATTGGGTGTTGACA
>NW_014544002.1:0-3105 GCF_000741045.1 Vigna radiata var. radiata | reverse complement strand
GACGACCTAGGAGTCACTTCCTAGTCTATACTGCATTTCTAATATGCAATCAAATTTGATTGGGCGGCGACACCCATCAAATTTTGGCGCCGTTGTCGGGGACCAACGGTTCAGTTTTAGGTCTTTTGTTGTGTTTGTGTGTGTTGTATTTTGTCTCGTGTTGTGAGTGTGTTGTTTCGTTTTGTGTGTCGTGTCATGTGTGTTGCATTTAGGTAGCTTTAGTTGCATATTTTCATTGCATTCTTCTTTTCCCCTTCTTTCCCATGTCTACCTATTTTGGTTATGATTCTCCTGCTGATTTTTGTGTTGAGAACAATATGATTCCTCCTCCATCTCATGAGAGTGCTCCTAGGGAGTCGTTTCCACTTGATGAGGAGGATATTCGTTGTGTTTTCAACACTGGACTGATACATTTGCTGCCTAAGTTTCATGGTCTTGCAGGTGAATGCCCACACAGACATTTGGAGCAGTTCTACACATTATGCTCTTTGATGAAACCTCCAGATGTCCCGAATGAAGACATGTTCTTAAGGGCATTTGAGTACTCATTACATGGAGCGACAAGGGATTGGTGTTGTTGTCTTATTCCGGGATCCGTCACTAGTTGGGAAGATCTTGAGCATCAGTTTCTTGACAAATTCTCCCCTGTGCAGTATGGTTATAGCGACGATCCTGGGTGGACGAGTCCTAACTTGGGATGGTATGGTACTTCAGAGCATCAATATCAGGAACCATCATTCCAAACTCCTTGTATGCCTTCTCCGCCTGTTTAGGAACCACAACAGCCGCAGTTTCATGAGTCGACCCATTCTTTATCAACTGTTGGCAGGAAATTGGAAAGCAAGCTTGATTCTCTTGAGAGTTTGGTGACACAGCTGACATCCAACCAGAGACAAGCACCTCCATCTGCATCTGTTGCACGGTTGTGTGCTATATGTTCTTCCAGTGACCACTATACGGACGCCTGTCCTTCTTTGGACCACCCTATTACTCATGATGAGCCTCAAGCTTATGCTACCAACATATACAACAACAAGCAGCCACAGAAGAAAAATCAGAGGAAACAGGAACAGCAAGAGGCATCTGCCCGACCACCTTCCAAATCTTCTACTTCTTCTGAGCCAACATTGAATGAGTTGTGGAGGCAGATAGCCAGGTAGGCAATTGAGGAACAGTCCCGTGTTTTAGAGGGACCTCCAATTCAGACTATTCAGATTACTGATGATGACAGTGTCACCCGCATAGGGGATGAGGAGCAGAGTCATGAGCCTACTAGTTCACCATCTACTGTCCTACACTCCTATGTCCCTACTCTTGCGCCTGAGGATGCAGTGGATCATTATGCTTTTATTGGTGAGATGAATCATGAATCAACCCAGGTTTTCTCTAAACTTGAAATCCCACTTGATTTGCCTGAGTTGTTCATGCATTCAAATATTCTTGATTCTACTTCAGATTCACTTGTTAGTGCTGATTTTGATAGAGAAACTGTGAAAACTGAAGATGCTTTAGACTTGGGATTAAATTTTGATCTTTCATAGTTTTCTGAAAATTTTAAATGTGGTTGTGAAGCTGGTTCTTGGTCTATTTGTGTTGAGATCAATTCTGTGATACAACCAGCTTCCAACTGTATGATTGGTGATACTAACTGTGAATCTGATGAAATTGTTGAGGAACAGGAATATATAAGCAGCACTTTTGAGATAGGTAGACCATCTTCACCTTCCACCACTCTACCAATCTTCAGGGAAGTGGAGGTAAACATACCTATGATTGATTCGGTTGTTGATGATTATGCTATTGATAGGTATTTTGATGATTATGTTGTTGATGAGCCTGTTTTTAATTCTCCCTCTCTGCATGAGGAGAACCACTTTTTGCCATCACATATGAATGTTTGTTCTCGATGCACTGAACATGAATCTGAACCTGTGATTGATATTGTTTCTATTTCTGAAATTGATTCATGTTCTGAGGGTATAGCTTAGGTTCACCCTCTTACACTGAGATTGGGTGATATACCCTTGCATGTTATTTCTGTGAAGCCACAATGTACTAACCATGTTGCAGGAGGTACACATGCATTTGATCAACACACACCCACGGTGGAAGACAAGGGTGCCAGTATACACGAGAGTTTGAAGATTAATAGGCACCAACTGAACCTGCTTATCAACAGTCACTGTTTCTTAGATCCAGCTGTAGAGGACATCTCCTTTCTTGATCAAATCTGGAGGATGAAGCAGTTTCTCTTCAAGACTTCCTTGTTGAATCCTGTGGTGGAAGAGATCTCCCTGAAAGTCCAAAATTGGCAACTGCCACCATGATCAGGGGAGTTTTCTTTTCCCTTCTTCTCCTCCTTTCCTCACTTCTATTGCACTTGTCCTTGATCTGTAGCCTGTTTTGATTGCTGATCTTATGCTTGTGACACATTGAGGACACTGTGTAGTTTAAGTGTGGTCTATTGGGGGAGACTCTGATTTTTCTTTGTTAGTTTATGTTTTCTGCGTTAAATTTTTTGTTTTTCTAGGTAGTTGTTGTTTTGTTTTGTGTACAGTTTTACATGTTTCTCTTGATTTCTAGACTTTGTTTAGGTTGTCAGTTTTTCTTTCACTTCATTGATACTCTGATTTGTTGGAAATCCTTGCTTTTCTTTGCTTGGAAAGATGATTATGATATTTGAGAGAGTGATTGATTGTGACAGAATTACCTTGTGCGAGATTTGAGCCACTTGATATTCTTTCTTGTGTGTGATATGTCTCTTGATTGCTTGCATATATGCCTTTGGCTTGACTCTTGTTGAGGATTCTTGATTGATATGCATATTTGGAAGTGATAAAGGCAGTTTTGTTGTTGAGCCTCTCTAGCCAAACGAGCCTACCCTGTTTTGTTCGTTTGATAACCCCTTTGAGCCTATACTTTCCTCATTTCTTTGTTTTGAAGCTCATACACTAGCCCTATGTGAAAAACCATGATTACCTTAACCTTAGGGAATTTTGGAGCTTTGGAATTGTTTTGGGAATAAGTGTGGTCTCTTGGGAGATTCATATGAATTGCCTAGTTGGTTCCTCTTCTTAGTTGTTTTGTAAATATGCTGTGTATATC
>NW_014544001.1:0-3115 GCF_000741045.1 Vigna radiata var. radiata | reverse complement strand
TAAATGAAATTTAAATATTAATTATAATTAGACAAAACCCTAATTCCTAATATAATTCTAATTAAAATTAAATTGAAACCTCCACTACAATTTTCTCTTATCAGATTTAATTAAAGTTAAGTTAAATATATTTTTTAGTTCTTATATTTGTATCTAATTCTCAATTAGGTCCTTACTTTTTTTTTTNTCTCAATTACATTCTAATATTTATTAATTTGAGGCAATAACGCCATCTCCGTTAACTTGTTACTGTTGTTTGCACTGTACTGATGTGTAAATAATTTTATATTCGTGGCATTATGCATTATTTAATGATTTTTTTTTTTAATTATCCAACCCCACCAATGCTGAAGAACAATGTCCCTAGCATTCCTACAATGTCAGAGCATGAGGTTCTTTTGGAGAGTAAAAACTCGAACTTTGAAAAAACCCTTTTGTGGGGGTCGCAAGTGAGAACCTTGGATGCTTTTCCGACGATGTTGTTTTTTTTTGGGTATTTCTGAATCCGTTATCTCTAAAGAATGTCATGACTGAGTCGGGCTTTTGGGAGGTCTCGAATTGAATGAATTTGGAAGCCTTCAGAACTGTTTCTGGGGAGAACCTGCGGTCGTTTACGAGGTAGGAAACCATGAAAGAGTGTTGCTGTGAAGCATTTGAAAAGTGTTTCAGAGAGAGTATCGAGGGTAATGGATTGTTGGGTTGTCGGGTTTGAAGAGGGGTTCTTGAGAGTGACTTGCGATAGAGAAGAACGAGTTTGAAGCGTTGGAAATGAAACATATCCGAGTGTATGGATTACCGAAGAACTGTGATTCGAAGGGAGATTTCATTCAGTGTTGCAGTTTTGATTGATGTGATTTGTAATCTTCATAATCCCAAATCACCGTCAACAAATATACGATCCCCATCAACCAGAGATGGTCTTCTCTCGGCAAGCCCAGGAACCTCCATAGACAAAAATCGATTGTTCCTCTTTCTCATCGATATAGATTCCATATCATAAATCCTCATGTCTTCCTGAAAATAGAAGTCAGAGACAATGAATTAAAAGAAACAAGATCAGTAGGTTTTTTATGACTTATAGCAACTTAAAGTGTATAAAATAAGATTACCTCCAACTGGATCTCTAGACAACTGTATTCTGCCACTGGAAAGCACCCAGATGGAGGTTTGATGACCTGTACATTGCCTAGTTCAATTGTCATATGAAACTGCAACAGCTGATGCTGCTCAACTGATCCATGTGTTGAACACCAGTATAAAGCTGATTCTGTTCTGCATATCAAGCTATTTAATAACTCAAAGTCTTCCTTTAAGTTTCACAAAAAACAGATATACTGAAGTTTTAATTCAGCAAAAGAATTAACCCAATTGGTCAAGTGTGATGAAATCTGTTTTGAACAACTTTGAGAATTTGAAATCTGCACTTTCAATTGTAAAAAATCAGTTCAATCAACACGTTTTCAAAATCCTTTTGATCATGTAAAATGCTTCTCAAATCAGAAACTGTATAAGCCAAATTGATAGCACCA
Organism: Vigna radiata var. radiata; assembly: GCF_000741045.1. Taxonomy (NCBI): domain Eukaryota; kingdom Viridiplantae; phylum Streptophyta; class Magnoliopsida; order Fabales; family Fabaceae; genus Vigna; species Vigna radiata. The sequence goes on along the minus strand of NW_014544001.1, from coordinate 1,586 downwards.
TTCAATTTGAGAAAATGAATTTTCCTGAATTGGAAGGCAAGTGTAGAATTTTCCTCTCGGCCAAGGCTACTTAGCTTTGGGTGCAACCTCATAAACTCACTTTCTGAACTGTTTTAGGGTGTTGGCTCTCCTCTAGCAAGTTTCTTTTAGGTTCAAAACACTCAATCTTTCATTCACTTTGATAGGGAGGTGGCCTCTCAAATTTTGGCTATAGGAGTTGCCAATTTTTCACTCCTTTTCTCACTGCAGAATGGTGTTTCAGGAAGCTATTTTCCCTTGCTGTAGAGGCACTTAGATCAAGAGTTATACAAGTTTCCACCCCTCAAGATGCTACCACTAGCATGAGCAATCACCCTAGCACAAAATATGCACCAATAAGCATCGAAACAGCACCACAAAATCAGATTAAAAGTCTGCACCAGTTTCAGCACACTGCACCAGATTTTTGGCAAACTAAATTGCTAGAATGGACAGTTTAGAGGTCAAAAATAGGGAAATCAAATGGAACAGCACACCAAAAAAGCAAGCACACAACAAGAACCTAACAAAGGCACTAGAGCAGATGAAACAATCAAGAAAAATACAAACAAAAATATCAGATGCAGTTGCAGCAAAAGTGTTTGATAGAAATATAAAATTGTTTGATAGAATGCCCCAAAGAGATGCAGATTTGATGTTTTCTGATTTTTGAGATATTTGAAACTGGATTGCAGTGGGTAATTTGCTTTTTATGATTTGTTTACATCTGTATAAGCATGTAAATGTAAGTGGAAACAACAACCACAACTCTTGTCAATCCAATTTAAAAGAATGAATGAGAACAAATGACTGCAGCACCAAAATTTGCAATCTGCACCACCAAAATGGCTGGAAAAGGGTGGTTTCAATGGTAAAAACTAATGGTAACGATGTAATTGGGCAATGGACAATTCAAACAGATTTATAACATCATATGAAGTATATTCAAACACTTAAACAACAAAGACAAAGTCCATATCAGTTTTCTAGTACTTGACTTCCAGTTTTAAATCACTTTTAATGGTTGGAAAGCTAATTTTGCCTATGGACTAAAAAATGACCAAATGAACAGTGGCTACAAGATTTAAATGGTTAAGTAGTCTTGTGCAACCAGTCACAATACACAGATGCAGTGAAATACTTCAAATGAGTGTTCAAGTTGCTATTTGCAATCAAAATTGACAGCTGAAATATGAATTCTGCAGATTGTATGGAAAATGACCAATGTAGCAGTTTGCACAAGTTGGAAATGATCAAATAAGTTGGTTTAAACGTTCAGACAACAGAGAAATTCACTGAACCGAAATTTGACCCAAGCAGTAGCCAATTATGCAGCAAAACATATGCAATTATGTTGCAGATTTGAGAAATAAGTGAATGCAAAGCTAGCTGGATCAATAAGCAAACAATAAAATGTACAAATATGAGGATGCAATTGGAAAAAAAAAAAATTAGATACAAATATATTTAACCTTAAAGTTACTCTATGACTACATTGTCACTTGAAGCTACCAAAACCTAAATTCTCAATTTATTCAAAATGTAATTAAAAAGGGAAATAATCATAA
>NW_014544000.1:7831-11265 GCF_000741045.1 Vigna radiata var. radiata | reverse complement strand
AATGACAGAAATTTGAAATTGATTGGTTTTGATTTTGGACTTTGATTTTTATTTATTTATTTTTTTGAATTTTACTTTTTGAGAAAGAAATCAATGAGGAGTTTTTTTTTTTTTTTTTTTTTTTTTTTTTTTTTTAGGAAAACTCTTGGTATTAGGATACAAAAATAAAGGTTTTGACCTTGGCATTGTGTTCAAAGTATGACTTAAAAACAACAAACAAGATGTTGAAACTTTGTACGAGGATCAATGACAGAGAAACATTATTGATGGAAATTTTGAATTTAAAGGAAAAGCTTCATTGATTTTTTTGTCTTTTTGAAGAAGAAATTATTTATGGAAAACAAGTTCAAAACTTTTGATGATATGTACATGATGTTGGTTTATTGTGATAATTTTTTTAAAATTTTATTTTGATTTTGAATTTTCTTATTTTTTTTGATTTTTTTTATTTTTTTTGAGTCAAATGTCTTAATTGCAATCATCAAACTTGTTTTTATTTTGTATTATTTTTTTGAAAAAGAGGAGTGTCATATATTTCGAGGTCTACACTTTGAGATGATATATTTTGATTTTTTTTCTCCGAAACATTAGTGCACACATGCTTGAATTTATTGGCAGGTGGATGGTTTTGAAGAAAATGAGTCGTTTAGAATGGTTTGGAAGGTTGGGACAACCATATGGGCATTACAGTCCAAAAAAATATTTTTTGCCCCGATTTGGTGTTTGGGAAAAGGAACATGGGGCGAAAAATAAAGTTGCCCCAATTTTTTTTTTTTGTGGTATGGGTTGAAAAAAACTCATTCGGGACTCCCAAGGTTGCCCCTGTTTGTCTTTGGCAAGCGATTCCATTTGGAAGAGGTAGTTGGTATGAAAAGGGTAGGCTAAAAGGATGGTCCCAATTGATTTGATTTTCTTTTGCTTGCTTCTGGTTAGGTGGCAAGGTGACCCCTTATTCCCGAGACATTTTTTTCATTTCATTTTTTTTTTTACGACACATTGAAAATCATTTCGCCTTATCGCAAAATTAAGCTTTGTGAAAATTTGGGCAAACATTATTTGATCTGCGTGGACTTTGTTAGGCTTGTAATGTGGCTAGGGGCTAAAAGGTTTTGAAAGAAAAGATATAAAGGCTGAAATGAATATTTGTTGTTTATTTTTTTTTAAACAAGGGTTATCATCTAGACATTGCATCAACTATTTGATTTTTCTTTTTGAGCACTTTGCTTTTCTCGAACTTTGATTTTCATTCTTTGTGCTCAACATCACTTTGTGATTTTTTTTCTTCTAGATGAATTATCTTCATTTGATTACTGAATGCTCTTTATGAGCTGACTCCTACCTGATGATTAACCCTTGCTTGGGGATAATTTTGAAAAAGAATTTATTTTTGGCTCAAATGGGGTGACAATAGATATATATGTTTTCTACTTTTTGGATAGAGAAAGATAGCCACACGTCATTTCAAATTTTGATTGCTTCATTTTCAAAAAGATTAATTCTGCGATTAGATGATCTTAACATGAGTCGTTCCTTTTGTTCCTAGACTGCCCTTTCGGGTTTTCAATCTAAAGGAGTTATTGTTTTTTTTTAATGGATTTAGGGATCATCATACTAGCGCAAGCAAGAAATCTTTTGGTTAGGTAAATCTGGCCCAATGTAAAGGTTTATTTTGTTACTCAGGGCAATGACAGTGTTTGATGGGAAAGATTCTTTATTTTGGCAAAGTGAAGGGTGAAGGCTTTCAAGCAACATGCACAAAATCTTGAGAAAAATGTCAAAATGTTATTTTTGATTAAATTTTTGACCTCGGAAAAGTCTGACTCTGTAACTCTATTTTTTTGGCTTATCATCATTTTTTTACTATTTTCGAAAAACATGAGTTTGAGGATTCGCAAGAAAGACAAGTGACTCAAGATTGCCTTTATCTTATTTTTTTTTTTTTCAATTTTGTTTTTTTTTTAATTTTATTAGATGAAATGAATCAAGAAAATAAAAATGAAGGAAAAGAACAGACAACTATTCTAGCCAAAAATTATAAAGTTGCAAAAAGATTGCCCCTTGACTACACACATCTCCCATTATGCCCTATCAAAGGTTGGGTGTTTAAAGTTCTATAGCCAAATACATGCACTCACAAGGATAGCTCCCTAATACTTAAATATCAAGGCCACCAGAGCTATGGCTCTATCCACTGCATCTCCACAACAGTCAGAGTAATCAACTAGGTGTGGAGACACAAATGAAAAGAACAGACTCTGGTTGGAGTTCTCACGATAGCCAGACAGGAAGTACATCCCAGAGTGACACCGCTACACAACTCCTCTAATTCTAAGTTGCGCTCAGACCCGGGTATAGGGCCCCACTCATGATATGCATAATATGTGTGAAGGGAGAATATGAAACATATCTTAAAACAACATCAACAAAATAACCAGATGATCCCCAGGTAGATATAAACATGTTCTCTACCCTAGGGTTCAATATAGCATAATCAAAAAAATTCATAAACAATTATTTCAAAAATCAAACATAGATAATGAAAAGGGGAAAAAAACAGAAAGCAAAACCACATCGAATTCGCATATTTAATTAAATGGCATGACTCTCTTTAAAAATACGTCCCTAGTGGAGTCGCCATCTGTCGCAACCGGAATCGCGACGAGACAACGGTCCAAAAAGAAAACGATTTCCAAAAAGACTTTGGAGTCGCCACCATAGTTTATTCTGGAAAACTATGGAAAAACCATAAAATGATAAAGCACGGTCCACGAAAACTAAAGATTGGGTTCAGGAGTCGGTTACGTGTAGGGAAGGTATTAGCACCCTACAACGCCTGCCCGAAGGGAGTACCTTTAATTAAAATACGCGAATAAAGATGTGGTTTGCAAAATGTTTAACTATCCCAAAAAATAAAACTCTATAGAAACAAAATATATTTATTATTTTTTGTGCCCGACAAGGATTGACCTTGCTCCTACGTATTCTCAAAGTGAGAAATCAGGGTTACGTAGTTCTAGCTGAGAGATTGTTTGATATTTGAAAATATTTATATTGGTATTTGATATAAAAAAAGGAAAAGGTTCTTAGCACGAGGACGATGTGTGCGATCACACATGTGCTCAAACCTTTAAAACATACTTTATTTTATTTTTATAAAAAGGGAGAAGGTCTTAACACGAGGACGATGCGTGCGATCACACACGTGCTTAAACCTTTAAAACATTTTTATTTTTATTTTTTTATGAAAGGGGAAAAGGTCTTAGCACGAGGATGATGCGTGCGATCATACACGTGCTTAAACCTTTAAAACGTATTTTTTTAATTATTTTTATGAAAGAAGAAAAGGTTTTATAGCACAAGGACGATGCGTGCGATCACACATGTGCTTTAACCTTTAAAATATATTTTATCTTATTTTTACTTTATATTATTTA
>NW_014544000.1:4308-6501 GCF_000741045.1 Vigna radiata var. radiata | reverse complement strand
ATAACATCGACTAAACAAAATCAAATCAAATCAAAATTTCATTAAATAAAACAAAATCAAATCAAATCAAGCTATACAAAATGAATTTGAAACAAATAAAATTATATGAAATAAAATTCAACCAAACAAAATTACTTCAAATGTCGAATTAAAATAAAGTAAATATGATAAAAAAAGGAGAGAAGTATTAAATTGAATAAAAAAAACTAAATCAAATACTAAATAATAAAACAAAAATAATAAAACAAAAAGAAAAAATAAAGTAAAGTAAAAAAGTAAGACTCTTATAAGATAAGAAATATATATATTGTTGGAGAAGTTCCACATCAACTAAAGATAAAACCAATTTATAGTATATATTGTGTTGCACACCTTACCTTTCAAGCTGGGCTTGTGAGGTTGAGTTAGCCTTAAAACCCACATAATTTAAAGAATATACGTGATTAAGTTATAGTATACCTTTTGTTGCAGACCTCACCTTCCAAGCCTGCTTTTTACATTCATCCCTTTTTTTTTTAACTTTCTGTATGTTCGCATTGACAACATTCTCTGTATTTCCCAATCGTTCTATCCGAAAATTGTTAATGGATGCCACATAATTTTTTTTTCTTCCAAGAAAAAAAGAATTTATGAATGACCATTACTGTTCAATGTATATGTTCACAGACAGTTTAAGCATTGTTATGAAAAATCTACAGTCACTAATGTTTTTAGCTTTTTAATCTAAATATTTTTAGTATAAAAAAGGAAAAAAATATTAGGTGAATATGAAGAAAAAGTGATCGAAAAAGGGAATTGAATTTAATTAATATAGGATGTCAAACTGTTCTATTTTGGAAAGATAAAATACATTTTTAAAAGAATTAATATTTTTTGTTAAACAAGTATTATCTTATTTAAGCATATTTCCAGTAACTAATTATACTTTTTTAGAGAATAAAACCAGATTTTAATACCTTTCTAATAACATATAAAAAAAGTAAGACTCTTATAAGATAAGCAATATATATATTGTTGGAGCAGTCCCACATCGACTAAAGATAAAACAAATTTATAGTATATATTGTGTTGCACACCTTACCTTTCAAGTTGGGCTTGTGAGGTTGAGTTAGGCTTAAAAGCCACTTAATTTAAAGAATATACGTGATTAAGTTATAGTATACCTTTGGGTGCAGACCTCACCTTCCAAGCCTGCTTTTTACGTTAACCCCTTTTTTTTTAACTTTCTGTATGTTCCCATTGACAATATTCTCTGTATTTCCCGATCGTTCTATCCGAAAATTGTTAATGGATGCCACATAGATTTTTTTTTCTTCCAAGAAAAAAAGAATTTATTAATGAGCATTACTGTTCAATGTAAATGTACAGAGAAAGTTTAAGCATTGTTATGAAAAATCTACACTCACTAATGTTTTTAGCTTTTTAATCTAAATTTTTTGAGTAAAAAAAAGAAAAAAAAATTAGGTGAATATGAAGAAAAAGTAATCGGAAAAGGGAATTGAATTTAATTAACATAGGATGTTAAATTGTTCTATTTTTGAAAGTTAAGATACATTTTTAAAAGAATTAATATTTTTTGTTGAACAAGTATTATCTTATTTAAGCATATTTCCAGTAAGTAATTATACTTTTCAGAGAATAACACTAGATTTTAATACCCTTTTAATAACATATAAAAAAAGTAAGACTCTTATAAGATAAGCAATATATATATATTGTTGGAGAAGTCCCACATCGACTAAAGATGAAAACAATTTATAGTATATATTGTGTTGCGCACTTTCCGTTTCAAGTTGGCCTTGTGAGGTTGAGTTAGGCTTAAAACCCACTTAACTTAAAGAATATAAGTGGTTAAGTTATAGTATACCTTTGGTTGCAGACCTTACCTTACAAGCCAGCTTTTTACATTAATCCCTTTTTTTTTAACTTTCTGTATGTTCCCATTGACAACATTCTCTGTATTTCCCAATCGTTCTATCCTAAAATGTTTAATGGATGCCACATAGAATTTTTTTTCTTCCAAGAAAAAAAGAATTTATGAATGAGCATTATGTTTCAATGTAATTGTTCACAGAAAGTTTAAGCATTGTTATGAAAAATCTACAGTCACTAATGTTTTTAGCTTTTTAATCTAAATATTTTGAGTAAAAAAAAGTAAAAAAAATTAGGTGAATATGAAGAAAAAGAAATCGG
>NW_014544000.1:0-743 GCF_000741045.1 Vigna radiata var. radiata | reverse complement strand
ATAGATTTTTTTTTCTTCCAAGAAAAAAAGAATTTATTAATGAGCGTTACTGTTCAATGTAAATGTTCGCAGAAACTTTAAGCGTTCTTATGAAATATCTACAGTCACTAATGTTTTTAGCTTTTTAATCTAAATTTTTTGAGTAAAAAAAAGTAAAAAAAAATGAGGTGAATATGAAGAAAAAGTAATCGGAAAAGGGAACTGAATTTGATTAATATAGGATGTGAAGTTGTTCTATTTTTTTAAAGTTAAAATATATTTTTAAAAGAATTAATCTTTTTTGTTAAAAAAGTATTATCTTATTTAAGCATATTTGATGTAACTAATTTTGCTTTTTAGAGAATAAAACTTGACTTTAATACCCTTTAATAACATATAAAAAAAGTAAGACTCTTATAAGATAAGCAATATATATATATATATATATATATACATATATATTGTTCGAAGAGTCCCACATCTATTAAAGATAAAACCAATTTATAGTATATATTGTGTTGCACACCTTACCTTTAAGGCTGGCCTTGTGAGGTTGAGTTAGGCTTAAAACCCACTTAACTTAAAGAATATACGCGGTTAAGTTATAGTATACCTTTGGTTGTAGACCTCACCTTACAAGCCAGCTTTTTACATTAGTCCTTTTTTTTTTAACTTTTTCTATGTTCCATTGACAACATTCTCTGTATTTCCCAATCGTTCTATCCAAAAATTGTAAATGGATGGCACATAGATTTTTTTTTCTT
>NW_014543999.1:0-5710 GCF_000741045.1 Vigna radiata var. radiata | reverse complement strand
TTCTAACATGTTTTAAAGGTTTAAAGCACACGTGTGACCGTTCGCGTAGGCCTTGTGCTAAAAACCTTTCTCTTTTTTTATATAAAAAATATCAAAAATATGATTTTTATACTAGTGGTTATCTTTTTTACATTTAACTTATAAATATATAAATTGTTATTTTGTTATAAAATAATATTTTATTAAAAAGTATTATAAAAAATCAATATTTTTTTATAAAAAAAGGGAAAGGTTTTTAGCACAAGGCCTATGCGAATGGTCGCACGTGTGCTTTAAACCTTTAAAACGTATTTTTATTGTAACGTACAAAACTATGTATGTCATACTTTGTTTTTGTACGTTATAAAATATTATTTTTGTACGGATAAAAAAAAGTATAGGTGTAGAGAAAACCAGGGTGCATGCAGCCCGAAGCCTTTTCTCTCTGTTCCCTTACGTTCTCTTCCCGAAATTGAAATTTTTTTCCTCCCCTTCCTTTTTCCTTTTGTTTTTTTCTTTTTTTCATTTTTTTAAGAAAGAAATGAATCATTATTTCTTCCAACATTTACGACTAATAACATAACTCTGTTCGGAAAGTTTACACAAATTCAAATGAATGACTAGTAACAGTAAGGGCGAATGACAATTGAATGAAACTCTGTTCGGAAAGTTTATACAAATTCAAATGAATGACTAGTAACAGTAGGGGCGAATGACAATTGAATGACTATTGCATGAGCGTGGACTGAGGAGCGGCATCAGTGTAGGGGTGGTGGCTGAGGGCGCGGTCCACGCGCACACGGTGGTGGTGGCGAAGCGCGTGGTCCACGTGGTGCCGAAGGCCCAGTGTACAGTCCACGCGGTGTCGAAGGCCCAGCGTGCGGTCCACGCGGTGCCAAAGGCCCAGCGTGCGGTCCACGTAGTGACTGAAGGAAAGCGTGCAGTCCACGCGGTGACGGAGGGAAACTGTGCTGTGGTGACGGAGGGGAAACGTACCGTGGTGAGGGAGGACTGGGAAAAATAGAGAAAAATCCAATTTGGAGAGGAGAAAAAAATTCAATTTCGGGAAGAGAAAATAAGGGAACAGAAAAAAAAAAAAGGAGAAGAGGCAAAAGAAACCTAGGGTTTCTAGAATTTAAGCTTGGGCTAAATATTCCGTGTAGCACCCTTGCTGCAAGGTGGGCCTGGTTCGGTGGAACGGAGGATTATCCCTCTGCTGGTGGCTCGTCAGATTGGGAAGAACGGCCACTGCCTTTTTTGTTTTTGTTCAAAGAAAACAACCCTAAACGGGTAATTGGGCTTGCCCATTCCTATTTCTCTTTTCTCCCCCTGTGCTTTATTTTGGGCGTTACTCCTTGCACCTCCCCATTTACTCCCTACACCTTCCCTTTCCATTTTTACCCTTTACCTTATTTTTCTATTCCTATTTTATTCTTTAATAAAAATTTATATTTAAAGTTAAAATTTTATGATTTCGGTCACTTATCCCACATAACCTATTTATACTCTTTTTATCTAAATGCTTTTATCTTTCCTCTTTCTTCCTAAAAAATTTTTCTTCTATTTTTCCTAGAAATTTTTTCTTCTATTTTTCTTTGTTATTGTGGTATGAAATTGTACTGATTGAGAGATTGGTTTCAATTATATCTCTTTGAACCTTTGGTGGTTTGGTCGTGGTGCTCTATCATAGTAGTTTGAGGCCACTTAAAAACGGTGAGCCAGGTACGTAATCCCTATCTGAAACCGCATCAGTAGACGGAAGTCAACATCCATTTAATTAAAAATACAATAAACTAATAAAATAAAAATAAAATAATTACGTAAAAAAATTATTTAAAAATAAAAAGTTAAAATTTAATTACTTATAAAATAAAAATAAATAAAAGAAAAATCAGGCCTAGAACGGATGTCGCTCTGGCCTACGATTATCGTCGTCCTCTTCCTGCACAAGGACACAGTGGAAAAACACAAACCCAGCGAAAAGCAAACAGAAGCCAGACAAACATGCACACAGTAAATCAAACATTATGCATACTAAAGAGTAAAAAAACGAAACGCACCTAGGAGAGGAAGGAAAATATGCATCTGATACCGCGACACACCACCGCACCACCACGAAGAAGACACCGCACCAATCCACCGCACCGCACCACCACTGAGAAAAGCTACCGCACCGCAGCAGTACTGAGAAGAAAGCGAGAGTTGAGAGTTTGGGGAAGAAGACGGACGTCGGATCTCAAAATGGGGGGGTGGACTGTGAGCAGACACGAAGACAATAAAGGTAAAACTAAATCTAGGGTTTGATAAATAACATAAGGGTAAAAAAGTAAAATAGAAAGGTTATTTCTGTAATTTAAAAAAAATTAAAAAAAATTGGAGAGGTGTAGGGAGCAAATGAGGAGGTGCAGGGAGTAACGCCCTTTATTTTTTGAATTTGATTTTTGATTCACTTAAACCTATTATCGATCCCATTCGCATCCTGCCTACCCTTCCTTTTCTTTATTAGATGTTTACCATTCTATCTTTTTTTCCTTATTTTATTATTTTTTTGGTTGTTTTGATTTTTATTTCTTTACTGTTTTGTTTTTTTTTTTATTTCTTTATATGCATACTATTCTTGTAGTATTGTCATAAAAAGTATACTAGGAATCATAAAATAAAATATGACAGCAAAAAAATATAAAAACGAAAAAGGAGTAAGTTTACATAATTATAAAAGTAGTTTTTAAAGTATTTTAACATTTAATATCTTTTAATAGTTAAATGCATTTTTAACTTATTCCATTTTAAATAGTCAGGTGAATATTATTCATAATTTATATTACGTAATTTTTTCTTTTTTTATTTTTTATATAAATATTGTTTCTAGAAAATTACAAAAAAAAAACTAAAAAAACTAAAAAGAAAATATAGAAAATATAAATAACTAAAAATGTTTTAAGGGTTTAAGGACATGTGTGATCGCACGCATCGTCCTTGTGCTAGAATCTTTAATAATCAAAAATATTTTAAGGGTTTAAGCACATGTGTGATCGCACGCATCGTCNACATGTGTGATCGCACGCATCGTCCTTGTGCTAGAATCTTTAATAATCAAAAATATTTTAAGGGTTTAAGCACATGTGTGATCGCACGCATCGTCCTTGTGCTAGAAAACCTTTTCTTCCTTTTTTTATAAAAAATAATCAAAAATATTTTAAGGGTTTAAGCACATGTGTGATCGCACGCATTGTCCTTGTGCTAGAAAACCTTTTCTTCCTTTTTTATAAAAATAATAAAAAATATTTTAAAGGTTTAAGTACATGTGATCGCACGCATCGTCCTTGTGCTAGAAAACTTTTTCTTCCTTTTTATAAAAATAATCAAAAATATTTTAAGGGTTTAAGCACATGTGTGATTGGTCGCATCGTCCTTGTGCTAGAAAACCTTTTCTTCTTCCTTACATAAAAATACCAAAAATATAAAACATCCATGTTTCAGAACAACAAACAATCTTCGCTAGAACTACGTAACCCTGATTTCTCACTTTGAGGATACGTAGGAGCAAGGTCAATCCTTGTCGGGCACAAAAAATAAAAAAAAATATATTTTGTTTCTCTGTCGCAACCATAATTGCGACGGGACGACGATCCAAAAAAAAGCGTTTGAAAAAAAGTTCGGAGTCGCCACCATAGTTTATTCTGGAAAACTGCGGAAAAACCAGAAAATGATAAGACTTGGTCTACAAAAACCAGATTCCAGGTTCGGGAGTCGGTTACGTGTGGGGAAGGTATTAGCACCCCACAACGTCTGCCCTAAGGCAGTACCTTTAATTAAATACGCGAATTTGATGTGGTTTGCTAAATGTTTAATTATCCCTAAAATAAAAATTTAAAGAAACAATTGTTTTTTATTTATTGTGTCCGACAAGGATCGACATTGCTCCTACGTATTCTCAAAATGAGAAATGAGGGTTACGTACTTCTAGTTGAGAGATTGTTTGTTATTTGAAAATATTTATTTTGGTATTTGATATAAAAAAAAGTTCTTAGTACGAGAACGATGCTTGCGATCACACACGTGCTTAAACTTTTAAAACATATTTTATTTTTTTTATAAAAAGGGAAAAGGTCTTAACACGAGGACGATGCGTGCAATCACATACGTGCTTAAACCTTTAAAACATTTTTATTTTATTTTTATGAAAGGGAAAAAAGGTCTTAGCACGAGGACGATGTGTGCGATCACACACATGCTTAAACCTTTAAAACATATTTTTTTAATTATTTTTATGAAAGAAGAAAAGGTTTTATAGCACAAGGACGATCTGTGCCATCACACATGTGCTTTAACCTTTAAAATATATTTTATCTTATTTTTACTTTATATTATTCACTTTTTATTTTTCATTTTTTTGTACTAATTTTTTGTAATATTAAAATAATGTTTTTTCATACCTATTTAAAATAAAGTTAAAAAGGAAAATAATGATATTTACGTAACTCAAAATGATGTTTACTTAGCCCATTTAGAATAAAAAATAGTAAAATTATTTATGCAAATGTTTTTAAGGAATGTAAAAATATAAACCATATACACTAAATCTGTTTTTTTAATTTTACAATCTTATATTTTTTGGAAAGCAACTGCTTAAAAAAACAACGTTACTATTAAAAAAAATTCTAAACCTATTTTTTATAATTTTGCAATTTTTATCTTTTTTATTTTTTATTTTTATTGTTTATATTATAAAATGGGCATGTAATATTGATGTACATTGATGAAACAAATAAATCACAAAACCAAGGGATGAGGGGATATAAAATTACGGGAGTGATATGCAATAAAAAACCTGGTAACCAAATAATAAAAATAAAGATCATGAAATAAGATAAAAAAAAAAAGTATAGGTGTAGAGAAAACCAGGATGCATGCAGCCCGAAGCCTTTTCTCTCTGTTCCCTTACGTTTTCTTCCCGAAATTGAATTTTTTTTCCTCTTTTTTTGTTCCCTTATACTCTCTTTCCGAAGTTCAATCCTCTTCCCCTTCTCTTGGTGCATATTTATACACACACTTGTAATATTATTGTGATCTTGCCGCTTTAATGGCGAATTAATTGTCAATTAGCAGGGAAATAAATGGTTTTGATTAACGAAAAATAAATCAAATTAAAAATCATATTTTTCTCTTTTAGGAAGAAATTGAATATCACAATCAATATATTATTTTTAATTATTTCTTGTAATGATTGTTATAATGTTGATTCAAATTATTACCAAATAAAACCAAATTTAAAAAAAAGTGATCAATTGCTTATGCAAGGAAATCACATCCAGCTTATTCTTTTTCTCTTTTATTCTTTTTCTCTTTTTCTTTTTTTTATCTCTTTTTTCCTCTTCTTCCTTTTTTTTATTTCTCTTTTTTCCCTTTTTCATGTTTTTTTTTCTTTGCTTTTTACTTTTTTTTTTCTTTTCTTTTAAAAAATTTTTGCTTTTTTTTTTAATTCTTTCTTCGTTTCTTTTTTTTTAATTACTTTTTTTTAAAACAAAATAGTAAAATAAAATTCAGAAAAACAAAATAACATAAAATAAAATAAATAATAAAAAAGATGAATGAAATAAGATAACAATAAAAATCAAGTCTCATTATTTAGTCACCTGGACGAAATTGGGTGTTGATAATAATAATACTAATAATAATACTAATAATAATAATAATAATAATAATAATAATAATAATAATAGTAATAATA
>NW_014543998.1:364262-367540 GCF_000741045.1 Vigna radiata var. radiata | reverse complement strand
AGGAGAAAGTTTAGTAGTTTTGTGAACTACTCTATTATAAGCAAACTCTATATGAGGTAGATGATCATCCCAATTTTTAATATTGCCCTTCAACATTACCCTTAATAGAGTGGATAGAGATCTATTTACTACTTCTGTTTGCCCATCAGTTTGTGGGTGACATGTAGTAGAAAATAGCAGTTTAGTTCCTAGCTGGGCCCAAAGTGTTTTCCAAAAGTAGCTAAGGAACTTAACATCTCTATCAGAAACTATAGTTTTGGGTAAACCATGCAATTTAACTACTTCTTTGAAGAAGAGTTTTGCTATGTAGCTAGCATCATCTATTTTGTGGCAAGGTATGAAATGAGCCATTTTACTAAATCGATCAACCACCACAAAGATAAAATCAAACCCCTTTTGAGTTCTTGGTAGACAACCACCACAAAGATAAAATCAAACCCCTTTTGAGTTCTTGGTAGACCTAAGACAAAATCCATACTAATGTCTTCCCAAGGGGTACTAGGTATTGGAAGAGGAAGGTAGAGTCCATTAGGCATTACTTTAGACTTAGCTTGTAAACAAGTTATGCAACTAGAACAATGCTTTTGGACATCTATCCTCATGTGTGGCCAATAAAATTTGCTTTTCAAAGTATGAAGAGTTTTATCAACTCCATGATGGCCCATGAGTCCTCCTCCATGACTTTCCTTGATAAGAAGCTTTNGAATGGATCCTTGGGGTATACATAGTTTTCCTTTATTAAAAAGATACCCCTCAGAAATGTAGAATCCGTCGAATGNCTTCTTAAGACAAGATGNATAAGTGGATGCAAAGGTAGTGTCAATGTCATAAAGTTGTTTGATGTCATCAAAACCTAGTATTTGTGAACCTAGAGTAACTAGTAATGCATGTCTTCTAGATAAAGCATCTGCAACAACATTAGTACTCCCCTTTTTATGTTTGATGACATATTGAAACTGCTCAAGGTATTCAATCCACCTTGCATGTCGCTTGTTCAGCTTTCCCTGCCCTTTAATATACTTGAGAGGTTCATGGTCAGTGTTGATGATAAACTCCTTAGACACCAAGTAATGCTCCCAAGTTTTCAATGCTCGAATAAGGGCATAAAGTTCTTCGTCATAGGTAGGATAGTTCAATGTAGGTCCTTTAAGTTTTTCACTAAAATAAGCTATAGGGTGACCTTCTTGTATAAGCACAACTCTTATTCCTACCCCGGAAGCATCACATTCTACTTGAAAGGCTTTGGAGAAATCAGGTAAATGTAGAATGGGTGCATGTGTTAACTTGTGCTTCAAGGTCTCAAATGCTAGACTTTGTTTTTCATCCCATTTGAATGACACCTCCTTCTTTAAAAGTTCATTGAGGGGAACAGCAATGGTTGAGAAATTTTCTACAAAATGTCTATAGAAACCTGCTAGACCGAGAAAACTTCTTACTTCTCCCACTGTTTTGAGGACAGGCCACTCTTGGATAGCTTTGATTTTGCTAAGATCAACATGTACACCTTTTTTTCCCACTTTGAAGCCTAGAAAAATAACACTCTCTTAACAAAAGGTACATTTGTCGAAGTTGGCAAATAAGTGGTGTTGTCGAAGCAAAATCAAGACTTTCCTTACATGGTGAAGATGTTCTTTAAGACCTTTGCTATAGATGAGAATATCATCAAAGTAGACTACAACAAAGCTGCCTATGTATTCCTGAAGGACATGATTCATTAAGCGCATGAAGGTACTAGGAGCATTGGTTAAGCCAAAAGGCATGACTAACCACTCATAGAGGCCAAATTTGGTCTTAAAAGCGGTTTTCCATTCATCTCCTTCTTTAATTCTGATTTGATGATATCCACTTTTAAGATCAATCTTGGTGAACATGTTTGCTCCATGTAATTCATCTAACATATCATCCAGTCTAGGAATAAGGTGCCTATACTTGACTGTAATGTTGTTAATAGCCCTGCAATCTGTACACATTCGCCAAGAACCATCTTTCTTAGGGACTAACAACACTGGCACTGCACAAGGGCTGAGGCTCTTTTGTATCCACCCTTTTCCCAATAAATCATTAACTTGCTTCTCGATCTCTTTGGTTTCTGTGGGGTTAGTCCTATAAGCTGGCCTATTGGGAAAGCTGACACCAGGAATCAAATCAATTTGATGTTCAATTCCTCTAAGAGGTGGTAATCCACTTGGAACCTCTTTAGGAAATAAATCATCAAACTCCTTTAAAAGCTTTTGTAACCCCTTTGGATGAGAATCAAGTGGATGATTTATGGAAAGAAGTGCCTCCTTACAATAGAGAAGAAAGTGAGGTTGTCCAAGGAAAAGATTTTTAGAAGAGTGTGGTGGGACAACTTCATTGGTTGAGGCACATTCGACCAAACTCAACTTTTTCTCTTTGGCAATTTTTGTAGAGTGGAGCTTTTTCTCACCATCCAACTTCTTCTTAAGTATTATTTGATCCTCTCGCACTTGGGATGGTGTAAGAGGGCTCAAGATAATCTTTTTGCCTTTATGTTGAATGCTTATCTTGTTGATGACTCCATCATGCAAAGCTTGTTTGTCAAATTGCCAAGGCCGTCCAAGTAAGATGTGACCTGCTTCCATTGGAACAATATCACAAATGATTTGATCTTCATACTTGCCTATGGAAATGGGAACACTTACTTGTTCCTTAACAATTATTCCTTCATCCTTTTTTATCCATTGAAGTTTGTAAGGGTTAGGATGAGGGGTAGGAGTTAAGCCTAACTTTTCAACCATTCTAGAGCTACAACAATTACAACAAGAACCACTATCCACAATCATAGAACAGGTTTTATCAAGAACTTTGCAGCGAGTGTGGAATAGGTTTTCTCATTGAGTCTGTTCTAACTCAACATGCTTTGCCTCAAGGAGTCTTCTAACCATGAGAAGATCTCCATCACAAGGTGGAGCTTCATGTTCCTCTTCAGATGAGGACAACTCAGACACGCTAGAAGAGGACTCCGCACTTGGACTCTCATGTTCAAGGATATAGGTTGACTTTTTGAAGTGACACTCATTTGAATAGTGTCCTCTTGCTCCACATTTGAAACATTAGTCTCTTTATCCTTGGTATCTCTAGGTGGCTCTCTTGAAGTCCTTTGTTCTTTTCCCTTATAGCTTTCTTTGTCTCTTTTTAGCTCTCTATCTTTGCCTTTGAGCTTGTCTTGTGGTCTTTCTCGCTCTCTCTCCTTTGTTTCCTCAAATCTTGGAAAGCTACCCTCCCTCTTAAAATCTCTCTTATAGGATGATGTGGTA
>NW_014543998.1:309431-362967 GCF_000741045.1 Vigna radiata var. radiata | reverse complement strand
AATCAAGCAAGAAAAGTAAATGAATGGAAATGGAAGACAATGATAAACGACCCTATGTGAAAGTGCAAGTGACACTTGAAGCCCCTTGACACACTTTCACTCTAAGAGGTGGGAACTAACTATTACAATGTTGCTTAGTAGACTTGGAATTGCTTGAAAAGCATTTTCCCAAGTTACTTGAAGTTTGCAAAATGTAAAACAAATTAAACTTCAAAGGTTCCATGATACAAGGTCATAAAAGTGATAAAATGAGCTATAGTATGTATACAAATTGTAGGCCACAAAAGCTGAATATATCCTAACTCCAAAGTGTTTGAATTTGTGGTGGAAAAGGTGGATAATGCTGCTGAAACTACACAAGAATGCAGCTTGGAGAACAACCTTTGTCTCCAATTATACAAACTCTCCACTCCCTAAGATGCTACCCTCTTGGAGGAAGCTTGTGGAACTTGGATCACCTCAAAATGAAGGCATGCACCACTGTCAAACACAGAAACCGTGAGATATATATGACAGCTGCTGCACCAGAATTCAAGTAGCCAAAAACATGATTGCTAGCATAGTAAGGAAGCCAAAAATGATGAATTCAAGTGATATACAGCTGGAATAAAAGGTTGCACACAAAAGGAGCCTAGGATAGGAACTAGAATAGATTATAAAAGCAAGAAAAACTCAAAAACAATGAGGAAAATCTGTGCAATGCAAACTGTTTGATGAAATTTAAAACTGTTTGATGAAATGCCACAATGAACTGCAGTTTTGGTATTTTTCTGATTGTTGATGTGTAAACTGGACTGCAGGGATTTAATTGCCTTTTTCAGATTGGTTTACACTTGTGTATGGATTTAATTGTGTGTGGAATAAGATCCCCAGCTTTTGCCAAACCAGTTTACAATTTTCATGTGAAATGATGGCTGAAATATGATAGCAGCAGTAAAATTGGAGGAAAAATGAGAAACAGCAGTATGGAATTTGAGTGGCAGTGAAGTAAACGGATCAAAGACACTTCAAGCAACTTTATATCATCATAATAGATGTATCCAAACAGCTAGGCAACAAAGGAATGGCCTACAGCAGAAAAGGACAAGTGTTCTTCCTCAAATGAGTGGAATTTGGTGATGCAGCAGGTCAAGATCAGTTTGGCTCAATATTTACCATTTGAACAGTAACAAACCAATTTCAATTCACCAAAAATGACTGCCTAAGCAAAGAAACAAATCCAAAACTGTAAGGATCTCAATATGAGGTATACACTTGCATATTTCAAGCAAAAATAATAGTTCAAGAGGTGAATTGATGTTGTGGCTGAGAGCAAATAGACCATGCCAACAAGTTTTAAATGGTCAATAAAGCATGTTCAAACAGTTGCTATGCACAAACACAGACACAAACTCTAAATCACCTATTTAGTTGCTAATTATGTAGTGAAAACAAGAATTCTGCAGCAGAATTAAAAAAAAATTATATGGAATCAATGAAAGATGGCTCAAGCAAACAGATTAGGAGGATCCTATACACTAGATCTAGTTGTAGAAAATCAACTAGGAAAATTAAATGGACCTAATATACTGCAAGGCAAACAGCAGCACGGTGCAAAAGCTGCAGAACCAAACTCTCGGGAAATCTAATTGTCACACAACTCAAGCACTCTTTTGGAGATTCAATGGTGAAATCAGATTTCTAACATGTATAAATGGGTCAAATAAATTTGTCTCAAGCATTGACAGCAAGAAATCTGAGCAAAACAGAATTCACACATGCATTCCAGAATTAACGTGAAAGGCAACAGTTGGAACCGAAATTGTCACAACTCAACTATTCAATTTGCAATTCTGTGATGTTTGTGAATTGAAATGATTGTAGCGACAGCTAAGATCATTAAGCAAACGTGCTCAAAGCTTTAAACAACAAAATGCTGGACGAAATCAGATATTACAATTCCAAACCAGAAATGACGTGTGATGTAGAGGAGCTTCTCGGTCAACACTCAAAAATTGCTTTGATCAAAGCTAGGCAACGCCTCATGGCTTTGTGTGATTAAATTGAGAGTAAAAATGCATCGACACACACAGCAAAACAAATCACACGCGGACTAGAATCAAATACACAGACATGTAACAGAGAAAAACTGCAAACACTTGCACATGACTGTGACAGAAACTGAATTTGAAATTAAAGGTTGAATTGACTCAAATTAAAGAAAGTGCACCAATTAAAATGAAAAGGAAACACTATAGGACAGTGAACGAATAGAAGAATTCACTCAAAACACGAAAATGAAAAACAACAGCAATGGAATAGTAGCAAACATGACAGAACAACACGGCAACAGAGAAAAATTTTTTTTTGAAGAACGAGCACTTAGCTCTTGAAGCGTGACTGGAACAGCTGGCTCTTGATGCCAAATGATGGAAGCATCCTTGCAATTCAATCATGAACATTTCCAAAACCAGAGAAAGTAGCGGATAGATGGATGAAGATGAGGCACGGTAAGTGTTTGATGGATGTCTCAATGAAGGTGTATAGGTGAATCAAGGAATCTCAAGCTCCGAAAGCCTTCCAAGAGGGAAGGAAGCTAGAGGAGAGGGTGCAGAAGAGGCACAAGTGTTTGAACTCTGAAAAATGATTCTGGAGAAATCTCAACAGCATTTCATTAAGTTTCAAAGTTGCATTTACAATTGTATGAGTCTCCCTTTTATAGATGAAGAGAGGACTCCAAAACGTGCCTAGCAAGCTACTAAAGGTGTAAAAGAGGCGTGTTGGGGAAGCTACACAGCTTGGGAAGCTTGGGGTGCAAGCTACAGTTGCCAACTCAACAACTCAATGAAGAAGATGAAGCCTGGTTTGCTGTCTCGCTGGCGCTCGGGCGACAGCTGGAGGGCGCTTGAGCGCCAGGTGCTCCACTTGCATCTTTCTTTGCTCTTTTGCTCTCCTTGCTTGACAGCTTTCCTAAGATGCATAGGCATGCTTTCCAACCTTTATTAATGTCCTACAAACAATATAATGTTTATTTAGCAAAGAGAAAGAGGTGTTTAGTAATTAATACTTCATAAAAGTAAAGTAGTGAGTACTCCTTCTTCCTCTTGGATTCTCTTGGACATGGCTCTTGTTAAAGGTCCTATGTTGATCTCGGATGGTCCTTCATCACAATTGGTCCTCCTATCCCTATGTCTAGGTAATATTTCTCCCGAGAGAATTCCCTCATGTCTAGATCTACCCATATGTGTCCATATCGATAAAATCAAAGATCACACTATTGAATAATGTCTTAAACAAAACATGCAAAGATAATGGAGGAAAAACTCTATCAATTAATAATATAATGCATATGAATGAAGCATCAATTCAATATATGAGAGTTTCAATAGGATTACATCGTTTCCCCAACAACAATGGAGGTTTAGTTCACCATAAACATGGTGAAACAAGATGAAATTAATGAAAAGAATGAAAAGATAAACCCTAGAACTTGTAGATTTGAGCTTCCACATCCAAAATCGGCCTCCAAGGGGTGAAGAGGGTGTTCCTGCATCTCCTTCTTCCAAAAGATCCACTCTCTGGTTTGTGCAAATCTATTTATAACTCATTAAAATTAGCAGAAACTGGCCCAGGCCCAAAGTAGTGGCGCTCAGCGCTAGGTCACCGCTCAACGGTGGGTACAACACTCAAGATGGACGCTCAGCGTTGACACTCAAGCGTTTGGCAGTGACTTCACTGTAGAAACTAGCGCTCAACGGTGAGGTAGTGCTCAGTGGTGGGCGCAATACTCAAATTCTCCCCTCAGTGTTGGTGTTTGAGCGTTTGATAAAGAATCATTCAGCGAAGCTGGCACTCAGCACTGTCCTGGCGCTCAACGGTGGTTGCGTTTCTTCATTTGTGTACTTTTCCATCTTTTCTTGAGTCCAACTCCTTCCTACCTCAACTTCCTTCATTCAATTCATGTTAAATCCTGCCAAAACAAGGAAAACTAAGCATAATACCACTAAAACCACCTTTGACTCTCTTATTCTCTAACTTAAGCAAAATGCATGATCTCAAGCTATTTTCTAAGTCACAAAGGGTGTGTTTTGTGTCAAATTTTAGTATAAAAATAGCGGTTTTTGAACCATTATCACAACCCCAAACTTAGAACTTTGTTTGTCCTCAAGCAAACAAAATGCAACTTAGTTTTCCACCAATCATCACAATGGTTCAATCACATTCAAAACTCTTTTCTTTCCAGACAAGTAATCACTCAAATCTGCTCATCAATAGAATTTAGTCAAGATGAACACATGCCTTCATTCTCAATGTTTATCATGGTGTTCGCGCAATCACATAATATCCAACAGATTCATGGAATCATTTCTCACCAGACAAGGTGTTTCACTCAATCACTCAAGTGTTTCAAGAGATCAGTCCTTCCCTCTACTATCCACATGTCACATAGAACAAAATTGCCTTTCATTTACCACAATCAATCATCATCACACACACATGTGCTCACAAGGACTTTTACAAGGCTTATAATGTGGTTGGGCTAACAAGAAAAATTGGTTTTTCTATATCACAAAATCCTTGAGTTAAAAGAGTCATTCAAGCATTCATACTTCAAGCCCAAACTCTCTTTTTACCAATCTCACTCATTCCCAACTTTCCCTTTTCTTTGCATTGATATTTTCTTTTCATTCTATCTTCTCTATCTTTTCATGTTTTTCTCAACACATTAGCTCAATGCTTATCTTTCTTTCAATTTCCCCCAACAACTCAAAACTTGAACCTTAATCAATAACACACAAAAATTCTCAACTTAACTCAAGGTAAAGATTTTTCAAAAAGGATTTCACATATTGTTTAAGGTTTTGGTTCAAAAAGGGTAGAACACATGGTTCTTTTCATGGAATGAAAATTTTTTCATTGGCTAAGAAAGGGCTAATAAAAAACAGCCTTGATCATATGACAAATACATGCAATTCAATCAATCATAGAAACCTAGGCAATATCATTCATGCTTTCAAGTAGATAACAATCATTCAATAAAAAACTCTGGAGTTCAAAAACCTCACTCATAAGCTCACCCATTATTCCAAACATCCCAGATAAATACCTTGCTTAGCATCATAATCACAATTACAACATCCTCATGCATCTATTCACAAAGCTTGTGAACCACCACCTGTACATCAACATATAGTGCAATCTCAACATCGATCAATATCAAGCATCATTAAGCAACACTCACCATGCAACAATATCAATCATACCATCATAACAGATAAAGTGTCAGACCAAGTACATTAAAACCTACACTACTAAACAGAAGCAAATAAGTTCAAATTACAAATTCAAAAAGACAAGAAAAAGAAAAATTCCTGCTCTAGTCCCTATANCATGCATCNGTAGATGTTATATCAGCTGCTCAACCTCATGCTGTCGTCTGAGTCCTCCTCATCTCCATCCTTAGCATCCTCAAAGTCATCATCATCCTCGTCATCCTCGTCCATGGCTAGAGCTTCAACTACTCCAGATCCACTACCCTGCATATGCTCTAGCCAAGCCACCACGTTGTTAAACTCACCCTTTACATATTTCATGCTCAATTTCAATCTTTTTCAATTTTGTTTTGTATAAATTTGTGGCTTTTTGTAGATGTTTGCTTTGAGTTCAAGTGTGATTAGCTTTTCAGTTCTGATTTGTAAAATTCTTGTTCTTTAAATTCTGTTTTTGTGTAAATTTGTAGTTGATTGATCTGTGTATATGTTTGTGCTGTTTAGGAGCCTTACTCACTCACACATTGAGGACAATGTGCCTCTTAAGTGTGGGGGTGAGAAGGTATAGTTATAAATGTTGTTTTTACTTGAATATGCATATGTTAGTATGTGTTCTTTGTAGTTAAAAATAGGCGTAAATTTTTTTTCTTTTCTAAGTTGTTTTTAATATTGTTTTAGTTTGTAAATACTTAGCTTTAGTTTGTAAATACCCAGTTTGTTATTCTTTTAGAATCTGTTTTAGGATTAGGCTTTATTTTTAGAATTTATAGTTGCTTGTAGGATTCTTTTCTATTCTTGTTTCTGTTTTAGCTTCTTTAATTCTTGTTTTAAGCATTGGTAGTTCTATTTTAATTTTTTGTAAATAGACATTTGCTTTAGAATTCTTTTCATTATAGGTTCTACTTAGGTTTTTCTTTAGGAATTTTACAGATTCTTTACTTTTTAATCTGTTTTAGATAGTTTTTAGATTCTTTGAAATTGTTTCTATAGATAGAACTAATTGTAGGTTTCTGTTATATTTCTGATTTTAATTCCCTGTTTTAGATTTTCACATTAGGATCTATGTCTTTTGGTTCTGTTTTGTTTAGAAAGAGTTTCTTAGGTTCTTTTCCTTTCATTGTCTTTGTTTAGGATCTTCTTAGGTTCTCTATACCTTAAATACGAACCTGTTTTAGTCTAGTTTAGGTTTTCTTATTCTTACATAGGCTAGTTTTATTCTGTGCAGGTTGTAAATAGTTTAGGTCACACTGTTAGATATTTCTAGGGTCATTTTGAGTTCTGTTTCATACCCTTGTTCATCCTTGCTATTTTAATTCTTTTTTCAGTCTTATTTTTGCTAATTAGAACTGTTATTATAGTTTTCTGCTTTATATTCAAGTAGAGGTAGTCCCAGCTTTGGTTTCTACATCTTAGTTAAGCATTTTTGCATATAAGAGGGTAGCAAGTCAGTTTTGGCAAAATTCATAACCTGGAGAGATTTTGGCCTAATTTTTTGTCTTTCTTATGTGATTTCAGGCATGTTTGATTTTCATCCTAATTTTGCATTGATTCTTTGTGAAAAGCTTGCTCTTGGTAGATTTTAGATATGATTTAGGCATTCTTCTTTTCATCCATGACCATTAGTTTACTCCTTTCAGTTTTTCTTACCATTGCACCTTTTCTTTTGAGCCTTAGCCATTTTTCTTTGTTTGCATTCGTTACAAACCCTTTTTCCCACCAAATACCTAACCTGTAGACACATGTGAGAGGGATGGAGGATCTTGGAACTTGGTGAGCGCAATAGAAAAGAAGGCAAAAAGTGAAAAAAAAGAAAAAGAAAAAAATGAGTTGCTAGTTGTGTGCAAAAGAAAGAACAGGTCTGGAAAAAGAGCAAAAGTGCAAAATTATAAAAAAGAGACCTGAGCAAAAGTAAAAACTAGAGAGAAAGAAAAAAAAATTGAATTGGCCAAAGATAGACATACAGTGCACTGAGTTTTAGGTTCTTCCTTCTTTTTCACAGTTTCTACTTCCATTAAGCCTTGTGCTTTCTTAGCCTTCATACCATTACATTACAAGCTAATAAAGTCATTTTGATCTAGATGAAACCAAAGAGTTGAGCATGGTCACTTAGAGTCCTTTCAAAGTTAAGAATTTAAGTTGACATGTCATGAAGGAGTTAAACAGGATGAGCCTAAACAGTGAGTGAATCTGAGTGTAAACACTTGTTCCTATGAGGCTAAAACTGACTTATGCTTTTCTGATTATGTTCCTTGCTGAAATTGGCTGAATTGAGTTGTTTTTCCACTTGCTAGGATTGTTGATACTGAGATTTAAGGTTGAGAATTATGTTATGCAATTTCTGATGAGGAAATGGCTAAAAATTGATTGAATGTGTAGGGTTGAGTAAGCTGTGATAGAGTTTCTTAGTTTCCATTTTGAATCTTTTCTTTTTAGTTTGAGTCTTAGTTTTTTGTTTTTCATTTTAGTTTTCCCTGCCCACGAGGGCAGTTCCTTAAGTGTGGGGGTGTGTTAATTCTCTATTTTTCCCCAATTTTCTATGTTAATATTTTTCTTTTAGGTTAGTTTTGCTTTTAATTTTTTAGAATTAAGGTAGTTTAGGATAATTAGGATAAAAATAGGTTTTTTGTAGAAATAGTGTTAATTTTTCCTTTTTAGTTAAATAAATAGCATTTTTAAATTAATAAGTGTTTTGTTCTTTTCTTTAAATGTAAAAAATTGTTTTTTTTTTAGAATTATAGGATTTTATTTTGCTTTTAAATTCTTTCTTTTTACAGATTAGATTGTGATGGGCTGAAAGTCTGGCCAAAATCTAAGATAGCAGTGGCTGAAGCAATGTGTGGTGCTGTTGGGCCTATGAAACTTCAAATGGGCTGAATCAAATGGAGTGAACCATTTCACTAAATTGGGTTTAAACCGTCCTAGCCAATTAGCGAAACACGCGTTTTGAAGCTGTGAGTTTTTGATGATTAATGGAATGCAGCGTTTCAGGCTGCGAGAAGGGGCAGAGCTATTGGGCACATTTCATTTGTGAAAAAGAGCTAGAGCGCGACCATTTGGAAGACTTTCTCCAATTTTCTTAACATTAGACCTAGGGTTCTTCAAAGTAGAGAGAAGAAGAGGTGCTATGACAAAGCATTTGCGAGTTCCATGGGCCGCTTTGGAAGAAGATCAAAGGTGTCACGTCCCAAGAGAAAGTTGGCCCAGAGAGCAAATCGGAGAAGAAGGAAGCATTTAGTGATTCAGAGTTAGTTGGAGAAGAGGAAATGCGAAGCTTCCAAAGTAGTTAGTGATTCATTCCCCCTTTCCCATTTTCTTTCTTTTTTTTTTTGTTTTGGATTGTCCCCTATATAAGGGATGTTTTGTAAAGTGTATAAACACAGGTGGTGGGTGACAAACACCACTCTAGACTCTCAGTTCCAAATTCTTTAGTTTTAGATTTTATTGCTTTCGTAGAAATAGATACACTCTGCTTAATTGGGGATTCTTGGATATTTCCATTGGGTGACAGGCAGTGGGATTCTGAGAAACTCTGGTATTCTGTACTTTCGATTTCATATTTCAATACAAATTTTATGTTTCTGATCTTTCAATTTTGATTCTTGCACATGATTTTACTTTCTTTGTTTTAGCATTGATTGATTTTTCATTTAAGTATTAGATTTTGAGTTGCTTTAGATTCGTGTACTGTTCCTTTATGATTTCAGCATTTGATTTCGGTATTGCATGATTAGTAATTGTATTTTAGGAAGTCTGTTCCATTGTTGTTTGATTAGTTTGATTTGGGCATTTCAATTCTGATTTTGGGTGTTATTAGATTTTCAACTTTTCTTTCATAGTTACTGTTTTAATTTCTTTCTTAACATTCATTCTCATGATAGTCCTTATGGTTCATTCACTTAGTTAATTACCAAATTAGGATTTCCTTCATATTAATTGAATTTTAGATTAAAATGGTTAATATAATAGATAAATGGTTATTTTAGAGAATGAAAATAAGCAATATAAATTTTTAAATTAAATTAAATGTCTTGATCAAGAAATTTTAACGTTATTATCATTTAGGAAATTTTCCAGCATTATTAAATAACATGAATTCTGGCTAGAAAAATTGCCACACGTCTTTGGGTGAGCGATTTGTTGGTCACTTAAGAACTAACATGTGAAAATTGTATGGAATGCAAGTGACATTTCCTTTATAATTAATTAGAATCACCAAAAGGGATTTGTTGGTCATTTAAGAACTAACATGTGAAAATTGTATGGAATGCAAGTGACATTTCCTTTATAATTAATGAGAATCACCAAAAGGGAAATACAGATAGAAGAAAGAAATCTTTAATACGAGGATTTAAGATCTTGTTTATTTTTGTTTAATGGTATTATTCTTTTATTTATTTTTTCTTATCGTTATAATCATTAATTTCGTGATTTTATTTTTAATTCACTGATCAACTTTCTGTTTTCTCAATTTCTCATTATTTTCATTAATAATATTAGAAGTTATTGTTTCAAAGGATTACTGTATAATACAGTGGTCGTTGTTGTTTTTAGTTAGTTGAGTCTTTCTCCTTTTTCTGTTTTTTTCCCTTCTCAAAACTCTATAAATAGAGTTTCCCTCTTAACTATTTTGTAACACAACATATTATTTCACAATAATATGAAACACGTATTCTCTTAATGGAAAGGCACGAGCTTTTGTTCTTACCTTAGATCCGTTGCCTTCTCTTTCTTCTCTTCGGTTTTCCTTTCTGATGGGCTGTCGCAACCCACACAAATTTGATTGCATATGAGAAATGCAGTATAGCTAGAAAATGACTCCTAGGTCGTCTCTCAAGGACCAAATGTGATTCGAGAATTAGGTCAAACACGTAGTGGGGGGGGTTTGTGAAATGATGGTGAATGCAGATGAACTAAATTAAAACACAGATGCACACAGAAAGGTAAACACAGATGTAAAAACCAGAATCGAATACAAAATAAAAGTGGTTGGTCATTAACTCCATTACTATGCTTCCAATCATAGATTAACGAGAAGTACACACTACTCTAATCCAAATCCGACACGAATCACCCAACTAAGCGAAGGATAATTCGGTCTTCAAAATTGCAGACTAAGCGAATGCAATGCCCAAAATTAATCAGTCATCCACCGTACAGTCTAATCAACTAAGCGAAGAATTGACACCGATTAGGCAACTAAGCGTATACCTAATCGCAGGCAGACAACATATTAAATATTGAACAGGATCAAAGCAGCAATATGACAATTTAAGTTCAAAAGTCTCAGGGAAGTAAAGTAACTTTATTAACAACCAACCCGACTAACCTAAGCTAATATCACAATTAAATTAACAATACCAAAAATACTAGACAACATTAAAGTAAAAGACGATGCTAAACCTAACAATAAAAGAGACAAATATCCAAGCATAATTAAAACTATTAAAGTGCAACACTAAATTAAAAAGATAAAAAACAACTCAAGATACTTTGTAAAATAATTTAAAGCTAAAGAAATAACAACATAATTTTTTCTTCTACCAATTCACATGACACATGCACCTACTAAAGAAATTAAAATTGCAAGTGGGCTAAACTTAACCTCTAGGCCGTGACATGTTGAGCTTCCATGTGCTTCATTCAAAAGAAAATAAAATTGGAAAACGGTGCAGCGGTGAAGAAGAAATCAGCCACCCTAATACTAATTAAAAGAAGGATAATGATACTTTGACACCCAGAATGTGACAAATTTTTTACACTGCCACGTGTCACATTCTGGGTGGTCCACATGTTTTAAAAAATAAAATGACAACAATGACGTGATTCACTGTGGAGTTCAAAACAAGTGGCAGATTTAAAGATGTCCTCTTGGTGCTAAAAGTTAGCCTAAACTACCCAGTTATTTGTACATTGTTACAACAGCATGAGTCCAAGTGACGGCTGGTAGGTTTCTTTTCTAGGATCATGTGTCCTAAAATTGGGGTGGAGTCCACCCTAAAAAAATAAAACCCTAGGGTGCCAAGTGTCCTACAATTTGGGCCCATCATAATTTTTAACAATAATGTGCAAAAGTTTGTCTAAAAAGTTTAAACAATTAAAATTACAATACAACTAAAATTTAAAATGTCTAAATGAAGAGTCTTGAATTTATTTGGTGTCCTCCAAATGTCCTAAATTGTTTTTCCAAAATTTTCCCTGAAAATAATAATGCAAATAATTAGCTCAGAAAATTCAAATTAATTAAAATTAGAATTTCCGGTCAAATTAAGCATAATTAGGAAAAACGGGAAAATGTCGGACAATTAAGCACAATTCCCTGATTAATTCTAGCACAATAAACTAAGTGAAATCAATAAAATATCGAGTCGTCAAAATAGACCACGCTTAGTCTTTTGCACTCCTTGGCAAAATCAAGACGCAAATTAGGGAATAGTTCAACGGACATAAGGGAATTGACATAGACTCAACACACAGAAAACAAAGACTGACAAGGAAAGAAACAAACAGAATTACACAGCTCTCAAGAAATATGGACAAGGAAAAGGAAGTAGACAGTATCCAATACAGAATCAGAGAAAGCAGATACTCAGAGAAATCATCCAAGCAATTCAAAGCATGGCAAAATAATCAATCAGTTCAAGAGGTGAATCAAAAGCAACAAAACTTCACAGATGCACACTATCAGTGTCTAGGGTAAAGAATTTCAACTCGATGCACTCAAGAAAGCGAACACAAACAGACTTGGCAAGCCTCTAATATCAACACTCAAAACATATGCATGTTCAAATCAAAAGGTCTTTATGGATGAAATGGGGCCAAGGACAAGGGAGGATATAATATGAATGAGAAGCTACAAACCAAAAGAAATAGAGGAGCAATGGGAAATAAGTGAAAACACAGTCAAATCACACCCAAAACCCTCTAATTCAATCCTCTTCTTGACTCCTTTATTCACACAATTTTTTTATTTTTTTTATTTTTCTCATTTTTCTGTATTTTTTTTCCTTTTTTTTTCTCATCTTGTCTCTTTTCTTTTCTCTAAATATTGGACATAACTCTAAGAGACAATATACACCATGTATTTACAAAAACACAAACAAGAAGAGGAATCAATCTAGCCAATTCATCTGAATATCCCAAGAGACCACACTTATTCCCAAAACAATTCCAAAGCTCCAAAATTCCCTAAGGTTAAGGTAATCATGGTTTTTCACATAGGGCTAGTGTCCGAGCTTCAAAACAAAGAAATGGGGAAAGTAAAGGCTCAAAGGGGCTATCAAAGGATCACAACAAGGTAGGCTCATCTGGCTAGAGAGGCTCAACAACAAAGCTGCCTTTATCACTTTCAAACATGCATATCAATCAAGAATCATAAAAAAGAGTCAAGCCAAGGCATAAGTGCCAACAATCAAGAGACATGTCACACACAAGAAAAATCATCAAATGGCTCAAATCTCGCACATGGTAATTATGTCACAATCAAATCACTCTCTCGAACATCATGATCATCTTCTAAGCAGAGAAAAGCAAGGATTTCAAGCTAATTAGAGTATCAATGAAGTGAAGGAAAAACTGAAAACCTAAACAAAGTCCAGAACTCAAGAGAAACATGCAAAACTGTACACAAGACACAACAAAAACTACCTAGAAAAGAAAAAATTTAACGCAGAAAACATAAACTAGCAAAGAAAAAATTTAACGCAGAAAACATAAACTAACAAAGAAAAATCAGAGTCTCCCCCAATAGACCACACTTAAACTACACAATGTCCTCAATGTGTCACAATCATCAGATCAAAAATCAGAACAGTCAACAGATCATGGACAAGTGCAATAAAAGCAGGAAAGGGGCAGAAGGGAAGAGAAAACTCCCCTAATCATGGTGGCAGTTGCCAATTTTGGACTTTCAGGGAGATCTCTTCCACCACTGGATTCAACAAAGAAGTCTTGAGGAGGAACTGCTTCAGTCTCCAAATTTGATCAAGCAGGGAAATGTCCCCCACAGTTGGATCTAAGAAGCAGTGATTGTTGATGAGCGTGTTCAGCTGGTGCCTAATAATCTTCAAACTAACGGCACCTTTGTCTTCCACCATGGGTGTGTGTTGGTCAAATTCATATGTACCTCCTGCAACATGGTCAGTGCAATGTGGTTCCACAGAAATAACATGCAGAGGTATAACACCCAATCCCAGTGTAACAGGCTGAACCCCAAATATACCCTCAGAACATGAATCAATCTCAAATGTAGAAACAATATCAACAACAGACTCAGATTCATGTTCAGTGCATGGAGAACAAACATTCAGATGCGATAGCAAAGAGTGGTTCTCATCATGCAAAGAGGGGGAATGAAAATCATGCTCATCAACAATATAATCATCAACATACCCATCATCAACATAATCATCAACAACAGAATCTATCTCANGTATGTTTACCTCCACTTCCCTAGATGTGGCTAAAGTGGTGGATGGTGAAAGTGGTCTACCTATCTCAAAGGTGGTACTCCTATCTGCCCGTTCCTCAACATTTTCATCAGATTCACAGTTAGTATCACCAATCAAAAAGTTGGAAGTTGGTTGTATCACAGAATTGATCTCAACACAAATAGAGCAAGAACTAGCTTCACAACCACATTTAAAATTTCCAGAAAACTGTGAAAGATCAAAATTTAATCCCAAGTTTAAAGCATCTTCAGTTGTCACAGTTTCTCTATCAAAATCAGCACTAACAAGTGAATCTGAAGCATAATCAAGAATATCTGAATGCATGAACAACTCAGGCAAATCAAGTGGGATTTCAAGTTTAGAGAAAACCTGGGTTGATTCATGATTCATCTCACCAATAACAGTAGAATGATCCACTGCATCCTCAGGCGCAAGAGCAGTGACATATGAGTGTAGGAAAGTAGATGGTGCAATAGTAGGCTCATGACTCTGCTCCTCATCCCCTATGCGGGTGACACTGGCATCATCAGTAATCTGAACAGTCTGAATTGGAGGTCCCTCTAAAACACGAGACTGTTCCTCAATGGCCTGCCTGGCTATCTGCCCCCACAACTCATTCAATGTTGGCNCAGAAGAAGTAAAAGATTTGGAAGGTGGTCGGGCAGATGCCTCTTGTTGTTCCTGCTTCCTCATATTTTTCTGCTGTGGCTGCCTGTTATTGTAGATGTTGGTAGCATAAGCTTGAGGCTCATCATGAGAAACAGGGTGCTCCAAAGAAGGACAAGCATCCATATAGTGGTCATTGGAAGAACATATAGCACATAACCGTGCAACAAATGCAGATGGAGGTGCTGGTCTCTGGTTGGATGCCAGCTGTGTCACCAAACTCTCAAGAGAATCAAGCTTGCTTTCTAATTTCCTACCAACAGCTAATAAAGAATGGGCAGGCTCATGAAACTGCAGCTGTTGTAGTTCCTGAACAGGTGGAGGCATACAAGGAGTCTGGAATGATGGTTCCTGATATTGATGTTGTGAAGTACCATACCATCCCAAGTTAGGATCAGTCCTCCCAGGATCGTCGCTATAACCATACCGCACAGGGGAGAATTTGTCTAGAAACCGATGCTTCAGATCTTCCCAACTGGTGATGGATCCTGGAGGAAGACAATAACACCAATCCTTTGTTGCTCCGTGTAATGAGTGCCCAAATGCCCTTACGAACATATCCTCATCCGGAACATCTAGAGGTTTCATTAAAGAGCATAGTGTGTAGAACTCCTCCAAATGTCTACTTGGGCATTCACCTGCAAAACCATGAAACNTAGGCAGCAAATGTATCAATCCNGTTTTGAAAACACAACGAACATCCTCCTCATCAAGTGGAAACGACTCCCTAGGAGCACTCTCATGAGATGGAGGAGGAATCATACTGTTCTCAACACAGAAATCAGCAGGAGAATCATAATCAGAGTAACAAGCAGGAGAAACAATATCCACATAACCAAAATAGGTAGACATGGGAAAGAAAGGGGAAAAGGAGAATGCAATGAAAATATGCAACTAAAGCTACATAAATGCAACACACAATGACGAACACACAAAACAGAACATCATACTGATAACACAAGACAAAACACAACACACACTAAGTCAACAAAAGACCTAAAACCGAACCGTTGGTCCCCAGCAACGACGCCAAAATTTTGATGGGCTGTCGCAACCCACACAAATTTGATTGCATATGAGAAATGCAGTATAACTAGGAAATGGCTCCTAGGTCCTCTCTCAAGGACCAAATGTGGTTCGAGAATCAGGTCAAACACGTAGTGGGGGGGTTTGTGAAAGGATGGTGAATGCAGATGAACTAAATTAAAACATAGATGCATACAGAAAGGTAAACACAAATGTAAACACCGGAATCAAATACAAAATAAAAGCGGTTGGTCATTAACTCCATTACTTTGCTTCCAATCATAGATTAACGACAAGTACACACTACTATAATCCAAATCCGACACGAATCACCCAACTAAGCGAAGGCTAATTCGGTCTTCAAAGTTGCAGACTAAGTGAATGCAATGCCCAAAATTAATCAGTCATCCACCGTACAGTCTAATCAACTAAGCGAAGAATTGACACCGATTAGGCAACTAAGCGTATACCTAATCGCAGGCAGACAACAGATTAAATATTGAACAAGATCAAAGCAGTAGTATGACAATTTAAGTTCAAAAGTCTCAGGGAAGCAAAGTAACTTTATTAACAACCAACCCGACTAACCTAAGCTAATATCACAATTAAATTAACACTACCAAAAATACTAGACAACATTAAAGTAAAAGACGATGCTAAACCTAACAATACAAGAGACAAATATCCAAACATAATTAAAACTATTAAAGTGAAACACTAAATTAAAAAGATAAAAAGCAACTCAAGATACTTTGTAAAATAATTTAAAGCTAAAGAAATAAACAACATAATTTTTTCTTTCTACCAATTCACATGACACATGCACCTACTAAAGAAATTAAAATTGCAAGTGGGCTAAAATTAACCTCTGGGCCGTGACATGTTGAGCTTCCATGTGCTTCATTCAAAAGAAAATAAAATTGGAAAATGGTGCAGCGGTGAAGAAGAAATCAGCCACCCTAATACTAATTAAAAGAAATGCAAGGTGTTCTTCAAATGCTAATTGTGACATTACTACACCCCTTCACCGTGCTACACTTTTTTCTAGCAAAACTAATGAGCTCTTTTTTTTTCTACCTAAAAGCAATAAAAAGTGTTTCCATAGAAAAACCTTTCACCAACTGTGATCTTCCAAAATGAAAATGAAAGCATTAAAAAGGAATTGTCCCATCAATCACCGTTTCATCCTTTCAACAAGGACCATTGCTATGATTTCAAATTAAATTGGCATGTGCTTTCATTCTTCTAAAATTCAAAATCAATAAAATAGTAAAGTAGGTGGCGGCTGCAGTAAAAATGCAAAAGCTATCTAAAATAAAATCATTCAAAACTCTAGAAGAAAAGTGCGGCTGCTGGAATCAAATGGAGAAAACCATTGTTTAGGAAGAATGAAACTAAATGCCAAAAGTGTTGAATCATTTATAGTGTAGCGGGAACTTAGCAAACACATCTTGAAATGAAATTTCAATTAAAATAAACGCATGAACACTAAAGTAAATTGGTTGAGCAAGTTTCTTCCAAGCTGAATACGTTCCAGTTGCAAGTGTCGGCTGCTAAAAATGCTCCAACACCGAGTAAAGAAAATAAAAGTATGTAACAGCTGAAAGAACACTCTAGGCACCGTTTCCAACAAAGAAAACCATGAACATTGCCGTGAACCTAATCTTCCTTCTCATTCATCCAAAGTCAAAGAAAGCAAACATGTTTCTCCAAAATGTGTGGCGACAACTCCTAAAAAATTTAATCTGCCGAGAATGTATATAACATTCCAGCAGCATGAGTCCAAGTGACGACTGGTAGGTTTCTTTTCTAGGATCATGTGTCCTAAAATTGGGGTGGGGTCCACCCTAAAAAAATAAAACCCTAGGGTGCCAAGTGTCCTACAATTTGGGCCCATCATAATTTTTAACAATGGCTCAATGTGCAAAAGTTTGTCTAAAAAGTTTAAACAATTAAAATTACAATACAACTAAAATTTAAAATGTCTAAATGGAGAGTCTTGAATTTATTTGGTGTCCTCCAAATGTCCTAAATTGTTTTTCCAAAATTTTCCCTGAAAATAATAATGCAAATAATTAGCTCAGAAAATTCAAATTAATTAAAATTAGAATTTCTGGTAAAATTAAGCATAATTAGGAAAAATAGAAAAATACCGGACAATGAAGCACAATTCCCTGATTAATTCTAGCACAATAAACTAAGTGAAATCAATAAAATATCGAGTCGTCACTTTTCCTTCACTGTTCGACGTTTGCCTCCTCTTGCTTTGACGCTGTTTCTTCATGGAAGCCTTGGAAGCTTTCTTTTCTCTCACACACGTTGCATTGTCATATTAGCCAGTTGTTATCTGACTTAAAGAAGCTTCTCGCGAAAGTTTAACTTCGCGTATTATGGATAAAGCCAGCATTTTGGGTTGAAGGCTTTTTTGGGCCCATTTATTGGTTAGGCCCAATCTTATTATGTGATAACGGTCTAAAAACCGTTATTTTCATGCTTAAATATGATATCAAAACACACTCTTTATGGCTTAGAATGAGCTTAAAATCAAGTAAAACACTTAGTTGAGTCATGTGAGAGTCAAAAGTTGGTTTTAGAGAAATTATGCTTGTTTTTGCATTGTTTTGCAGGGTTTTGATGAGAATTGAAGATGGAAGTGAATTAGGACGGACTTAGACTCAAGAAAGAAGAAGAAAAAGGAAGAAAAGAAGAGTTTATGAACCTCTCAGCGGCCAAAATCAGCATTGAGCGGTTAGAGCGATTAGAGGCAAACCGCTCAACGGTAAAACTGACCGTTGAGCGGTGGCGCGACTAAGAGGGAAACCGTTGAGCGGTTCGCTTAGGCGCTGAGCGGTTATCTGTTTTTATTTGGCTTAGATTTTGTTATCTTTTTGGCCTATAAATAGACCCAGTGCGATTCAAATTGTAATCTTTTTTCCAGCAGAGACGTCTAGAGTTGTTCTACACACCTTGGAGGAGGTTCCTTGGATGCTTAAGCTCCAATCTACCAAATTTAGGGTTTATTCTTCCATTCTTTCATTATTTTTCATCTAGATTCACCATGTCAATGGTGAACTAAACCCTAGGTTGTTGGGGAACAATATAATCTTTTGAAACTCTCTTATATCAAAATTCTTATCTTCTTTATATGCTTGCATATGCTTACTTTATCAATTATTGGGTTACTTACCTTTGCTTAATGCTTTTATCGTTTAACTCATTAGGTAAATGTTGTTTGTCTTTATTGATACGGAGAAGTACGGTAATGTCATGAACTGGGGGGAATTCCCTGATTATGCTCATACCACCTAGAGATAGGGGTAGGACGATCAATTGTATTTTGCTTCTGTTTATCATGCATTATTAGTTACTAGGAGAGGCTAGAGATAGCAAGCCAGTAATTGGTACTAGGCTCTTTTTGTCAAGAGATTGGGTTTAGGGTAGACTAAGAAAGTTTGCATGACAATATTATCATTTATGAAATTTTCCAGCATTATTAAATAACATGAATTTTGGCTAGAAGAATTGTCACACGTCTTTGGGTGAGCGATTTGTTGGTTACTTAAGTGGTGCTCATATTTATTGTTTTTAAGAACTAATAGTGCTTGTACATGTGAAAATTGTATGGAATGGAAGTCAGTGTTTCTCTATAATTAATTAGAATTGTCAAAAATGAAATACAAATAGAAGAAACAAACTTTTAATACGAGAATTTAAGATCTTGTTTATTTTTGTTTAATGGTATTGTTCTTTTATTTACTTTTTCTTATCGTTATAATCATTATTTTCGTGATTTTATTTTTAATTCACTAATCAACTTTATGTTTTTTTAATTTCTCATTATTTTTATTGATAATGTTGTTTTTCAAAAAAGAGAAAATAAAAATTATCAATAAATTNTTATTGATAATGTTGTTTTTCAAAAAAGAGAAAATAAAAATTATCAATAAATTGAAAAGAGAATTAAAAAAGTTAATTCATAAAGTAAAAAAAGTGAAAAGATAATAGTAATGATTACACTATTTTATTGATAACAAAATTGAATACAAAAATGTTAAACATATGATAATATGAAAATATTTAATAGGTTACATATAGAATTTATCCAAATTTATTATGTGTAAGTTGCAAAGGAGTGATTCTTCCCGCATCTTTTCTATTTCTTCTTGTATCTTTCATTTAACACATTTGTCCTTTATTTATTAAATTTAAATAAAAATTAATGATCAGTTAATCATTTCGTAACCACCCGTCCTGCATCTCCCCACCCTTCATAATTTTTCATAAGCGTAGAAAAAAGAAAACCAAAATAATAAAACCAAAAAAAAGCTTAATCGCATCTCTGCCAACAGTAACCGAAACTCCAACTTCGGCGAAACACCACCTACACCTCCAACTGCGGTGCTCCTCAACCACCCTTCCAAGTGTGGCTCTGTGTGAATAGTTCCAATTGCGGCGACTCTCTTATCCGCACTTCCAAGTGCGCCTCTACCTAATTCATAGTTCTAGGTGCGGTTAAGGCGTCACTCTCGTATCCAACATCCCCAACCCCAAATCAAGCAGCCCCAACCCCATATCATAGCCCCTCCCTGCATGCGTTCAATAATAAGAATTATTAGTTACTTGGGGAGGCTAGAGATAGCAAGCCAGTAATTGGTAATATGCTCTTTTCGCCAAGAGATTGAGTTTAGGGTAGACTAAGAAAGTTTGCATGACAATATGATAAATAAGCTAAGTTGATAAGAAGAGTAAATATAAGAGGGTGGATAAGATGAAATTGTAAACCCCAACAACTCCATTCATCCATAGTTTCTTTTAGCCAATTGATTCACTGCATTTTGCATGTTTATTTTCGTCTTGCATACAAAACCTAAATTTAATTCTTTTCTCAAGTCATATGCGATTGGTTTACATGAAAAGTAAGGCCTAAGAGTCCTTTAGGAAATGATACTCGAACTTACCCCGTTTTATATTACTTGATAACGATTTGGTACACTTGCCAGGGACTTAACAAGTTTTTGGCGTCATTGTCGGGAACTCATGGTTTAACTTATCTAGTAGTGTAAATTGATTAAATTTGACTTCATTGTATATATTTTGTTTTTGTTTTTGTTTTTGTTTTATTTTTATATAAAAGTGCTACTAGGGTTTTTGTTTCTTGTGCATGCAGAAGACTAGACATACTAGGAGCAAGAAAAATACGCAACCTCTTCTTGAAGGCTTGAGTGAAACAAGGGGAAGGAGAGTTAGACGCCCATATGGGGAGTTGTTTCCCTCTCTTGACAGATTATTATCACCTTCACTAGATCAAAGAGCAGAGGAGATGGCAGTAGAACAACCTCCTTCAAGACGCACTCTAGCAGACCAATCTAATGTGGTTGGCCCTTTCCACTTCAACAGCATAGCCATGCCAACAGACCATACGACTAAGATGGTGATGAATCCATCACTTATCCATTTGGTGCAAGGAAACCAGTTTCATGGCTTATCAAATGAGAACCCATATGATCATTTGACAACGTTTAGTGAAATCTGCAACAATGTGAAGATGAGCGAGTAAAGCTTAGCCTGTTTCCATTCTCATTGGGAGGCAGTGCTAAGACATGGTTGAATTCCTTTCCTGAAGGAACATTCACTACATGGGAGACTGTTGTTACCAATGAGGAGCATTGGTAAATCTTGAAGAAATTAGTTTTGATGATGCTACAAGAATTTTTACTTGAAGGAAATATTAGAAATGTTTAAAAGCACTTTGTAGAAAATAAGTGTAATAGGAAAGTCTTCAAAGTTTGTAAAAATTGTATTTTGTACTAAAATAATCGATTATGTGAAGCAATAATCGATTATTAAGAGTCTTTCAGGAGTAATCGATTATCACCTCACATAATCGATTATCATATTTTGAAAAACCTGTAACGGACTTAAATAATCGATTATCACTTACAATAATCGATTATTAGTGGTAGTTGGGACTTGACCTTTGATATTCAGAGTATCTGGCTATATATTAGACTTCTAAAAATTTCAGAAGTAACGTTGTTGAACAGAAGCTTTGCAGAATACTGTTTATCAGAGGAAGTTCTCAAAAGCTATAGTTCAAGTTCCCTTGCTTGGTCTTGTGAATAGGAGAAGCTCGTTTATCGTGTGTCAATAGACAGAGTGGTTCTCTTCGAGTTGGAAGAGTGTTCATCTTCCAGTTTGTTCGTCGAAGGAAGGTTTATTTATCAGTTATATTCACTATTTGTTGTAATCTGTGAAACATCTTTTTAGTGGAACTGTTAATCACTTTTTACAGTGATTAACGACTGGACGTAGATTCTTTTGAATCGAACCAGTATAAAAATTACTTGTGTGATTTTTTTATTCCCTACTGATGGGTGTCGCGGCCCATACAAATTTAATTGCAATTTAGTAATGCAGTATAATGCTAGGGACCCCTAATTCGTCTCTCAAGGACCAACTGCGGTTCAGAGTCAAGTCTAACACAAAGGGGGGGGGGGTGAAAAGTGTTTTTGCGAATGCGATTAACTAAATTAAAACAAATGGACATTAAACTCAACTGAGTAAGTTAGAAAACATCAAGGTAAAATAAAATGCTAATCCCAACATTTCAATAAACAATTATCTAAACACAAGTAAAACTATAAAATGCAACACTAAATTAGAGACATCAAAAGCAACTAATCCTACTACGTAAATTAATGCAAAACAAAGGGGTAATTAAACATGCTTTTTAATCCATCAATTATGTGACCAATATTCATCTACCAAATGAAATTAAAAGTGCAATTAGCTTGAGAAAACCCCCTTGGGTCGTGAGTTCCTAGTCCACCAAGGCCCAACTTCAATTCTTGACTTTCTTCCTTAAATGAACCATGCAAGATGTTTTGACTCTTTGTCTCATATGCACCAAACTTCAAGACAACAATCATGTGCCTTCCATATCATTCAAAACCGTCACCCACTCCTTGCATGTAGCAAAATAAAATGGAAACCATGCTAAGGGAGGAAATTCACGTGAAAAATGGCAATGTTGGGTGCAAGGAATGCTTCTAAAAAGTCCACAAGTCAAAGGGTGCTTTAATCTCTTCTTTCAAGATGCCACATGTGCAATAGACTGATCTGCAAGAGTGTGTCTTGGAGGAGGTTGATTAGGCATCTCCTCTGCTCTTCGTACTAGTGAAAGTGATAGTAATCTGTCAGAAGAAGGAAACAATTCCTAGATGGGCGTCTGACTCTCCTTCTTCCCCTTGTCTCACTTAAGCCTTCAAGAAGAGGTTGCGTATTTTTTGTGCTCCTAGTATGTCTACTCTCCTGTTGCATGCATAAGAAACAAAAACCGTAGTAGAACTTTTATAAAAAAATAAAAATAACAACAAAAACAAAAAACAAAAACACAATATATACAATCAAGTCGAATTTAATCAAGTTACACTACTAGATAAGTTAAACCACGAGTCCCCGGGAACGACGCCAAACACTTGTTAAGTCCCTAACAAGTTTACCAGATCGTTATCAAGTAATATAAAATGGGTAAGTCCAAGTATCGTTTCCCAAAGTACTCTTATGCCTTAACTTTCGTGTAACCTAATCGCGTAAGACTTGAGAAGAAATTGATTTTAAGTTTTTAAATGCAAAAATAACAAAAGTAAACATGCATATGTAGTGAATCAATGGTTGAGGAAAAACTATGGATGAATGGTGTTGTTGGGGTTTACAATTTCATCTTATCCACCCTCATATATCTACTCTACTTATTTAATTCGCTTTTTTATCATATTGGCATGCAAACTTTCTTGGTTTACC
Source organism: Vigna radiata var. radiata (assembly GCF_000741045.1). NCBI lineage: Eukaryota > Viridiplantae > Streptophyta > Magnoliopsida > Fabales > Fabaceae > Vigna > Vigna radiata. The sequence goes on along the minus strand of NW_014543998.1, from coordinate 339,776 downwards.
CTTAACCCAATCCCTTGGCGAAAAAAGCCTATTACTAATTACCGATTTGCTATCCCTAGCCTCCCCTAGTAATTAATAATGCATAACGAACGGAAGCAAAATACAATTGATCGTCCTACCCCTATCCCTAGGCGGTATTAGCATAACCAAGGAATTCCCCCTAGTTCATGACATTATCGTACGTTCCCGTATCAATAAAGACAAACAACATTTACCGAATGAGTTAAACGATAAAAGCATTAAGTACAGGTAAAGAACCCAACAATTGATAAATCAAGCATATGCAAGCATATGAATTAAATAAGAATTTGGATATATGAGAGTTTCAAAAGATTATTGTTCCCCAACAACAAAGGGTTTAGTTCACCATTATAATGGTGAAACTAGATGAAATACAATGGAAGAATGAAAGAATAAACCCTAGATTGAGTAGTTTGGAGCTTAAGCATCTAAAGAACGACCTCAAAGGTGTGTCGATCTGTTGTGGATGTTTCCCTTCGCCAATGATTGATTTTTGATTCGCACTGGGGCTATATATAGGCCAAAAGGATAACAGAATTTAAGCCCAGGCCCAGCAGACAACCGCTCAGCGCCTCATTTAACCGCTCAATGGTTTTCCTCTGATCGTTCAACCGCTCAACGGTTTGCCTCTTATCGCACTTGGCGCTCAACGGCCCATTCTGGCACTCAACGGTTCCTTTGGCTCTTCTTTCCATCCTTTTTCTTCATCTTTCACGAGCATAAGTCCTCCTTAATTCACTTCCATCTTCAAATCACCTCAAAACCCTGCAAAACAATGTAAAACCAACCATAATACCTCTAAAACCAACTTTTGACTCTCAATGACTCAACTAACTGTTTTACTTGATTTAAAGCTCATTCTAAGCCATAAAAGGTGTGTTTTAATATCAAATTTATGCATGAAAATAATGGTTTTTAGACCGTTATCAAGGCAACAAAGGAAATGTCAATAGAGAAGGCTAGTTTCGAAGAATTGACCCCAAAGAGAAAGCGAAAGAGAGTAAGCTTGAATTGAAGGAGCTACCACCATATTTAAGATATGTATTTCTAGAAGGTAATGGAGGAAAGCCAGTTATTATTAGTACTTCATTATCTCTGGAAGAAGAAAAGAAGTTGGTGGATGTTTTCAAAGCAAATAAAGGTGCTATAGGCTGGTCAATTGCAAATCTTAAGGGTATGAGCCCCACATACTGTATGCACAAAATTCTTATGGAGAATGATTATAGGCCGGTAGCTTAGCCACAGAGGAGAATGAATCCTGTTATGAAGGAAGTTGTGAGAAAGGAAGTGTTGAAGTTATTAGAAGCAAGAATCATTTATCCAATTTCTGATAGTAAATGGGTGAGTCTAGTTCAAGTGGTTCCAAAGAAAAGGGGAATGACGGTGATTCATAATGAGAAAAATGAATTGATCCCTACACGAACAGATACTGGGTGGAGGATGTGTATTGACTACAGAAAGCTAAATACAGCTACCAGAAAGGATCACTTTCCTTTACCTTTTATGGATCAGATGCTAGAAAGATTGGTTGGACAAGCATACTATTGCTTCCTTGATGGCTATTCTGGATATAATCAAATTGTAGTGGATCCTGAAGATCAAGAAAAAACAGCCTTTACATGTCCTTTTGGTATATTTGCCTATAGAAAAATGCCATTTGGATTATGTAATGCGACTGCTACATTCCAAAGGTGTATGCAAGAAATATTTATGGAGTTTAGGGAGAAAAGCATAGAAGTCTTCACGGATGATTTTTCAGTGTTTGGAGATTCTTTTCAAAGATGCTTGATCAACCTGGATTCTGTTCTTAAAAGGTGTGTTCAAACGAATCTTGTTTTGAATTGGGAGAAATGCCATTTTATGGTTATAGAAGGAATTCTGTTAGGACACAAGATTTCAGCCAAGGGGATTGAAGTAGACAAGGCAAAAGTGGAGGTTATTGAAAAGCTTCCACCACCAACAAATGTGAAAGGAATCCGAAGTTTCTTGGGCCATGCTGGGTTGTACCGGAGATTCATTAAAGATTTTTCGGAGATTGCTAAGCCATTGATTAATTTGCTTGTTAAAGATACACCTTTTGAGATGAGTTCGGAATGTTTGCAAGCTTTTGATATCCTAAAGAAAAGCTTGATTTCTGCTCCAGTAATTGTAGCTCCAGATTGGGATAAAGACTTTGAGCTTATGTGTGATGCCAGTAATTATGCCATAGGTGTTGTGTTGGGTCAAAGAAGAGAAAATGTATTTCATGCTATTTATTATGCTAGTAAAGTTTTGAATGAAGCCCAGCTAAATTATGCCACTACAGAGAAATAAATTCTGGCTATAGTCTATGCACTGGAGAAATTTAGATCTTATCTGATTGGATCTAAAGTGATAATTTATACAGATCATGCGCCTATAAAATATTTATTGACAAAGCCAAACTCAAAGCCAGACTCAAAGCCACGGTTAATCAGGTGGGTGCTCTTGTTACAAGAGTTTGACGTAGAGATTCGTGATAAAAGGGGAAGTGAAAATTTAATTACTGATCATTTATCTTGGTTAGTCAACATTGAAGTAACATGCAAGGAGAAAGAAATCTGGGAATCTTTTTCAGATGAAACTCTCTTGTATATTCAGCAGAGGCCATGGTTTGCTGATATGGCTAACTTTAAAGTTGCAGGTATTATTCCTGAGGAGTTAAATTGGCAACAGAGAAAGAAGTTTTATTCTGATGCTAAGCAGTTTATATAGGATGATCCGCATTTATTCAAGATTGGAGCAGATAATCTTTTGAGAAGATATGTAACGAAGGAAGAAGCAAAATGGATCCTTTGGCATTGTCATAACTCTCCTTGTGGGGGTCATTATAATGAAGAGCGAACGACTGTAAAAATTCTTCAGTCAGGATTTTATTGGCCCACCTTGTTTAAAGATGCTCGTAATCATGCTAGGAATTGTCACAAGTGTCAAAGGACAGAAGCTATTTCAAGAAGACATGAGATGCCATTACAGGGTATTTTAGAAGTTGAAGTTTTTGATTGTTGGGGTATTGACTTTGTTGGGCCTTTTCTACCATCTTTTAATAATGAATATATTTTGGTGGCTGTTGATTATGTGAGTAAATGGGTTCAAGCTCGAGCATGTCCCAAAAATGATGATAATACGGTGATTAAATTCTTGAAAAGGAAAATTTTCTCACGTTTTAGAACCCTTAGGGTACTTATCAGTGATGGGGGGTCTCATTTTTGTAATGCTCAACTTGCTAAGGTACTTAAACATTATGGGGTGAAACATAAAGTGGCTACACCTTATCATCCGCAAACAAATGGTCAAGCTGAAGTTTATATCAAAGAAATCAAGAGATATTAGAGAAAACAGTTGCTTTTTCACGGAAAGATTGGTCACATAAATTAGATGATGCTCTTTGGGCGTACAAGACAGCTATGAAGACTTCCATGGGGTTATCACCTTTTCAGATGGTTTATGGGAAAGCATGTCATTTGCCAGTAGAGATGGAACATAAGGTTTTGTGGGCTTTAAAGTTTTTAAATTTTGATCCTCACGAGACTCAAAGCAAGTGTAGAAATCAATTGTTGGAGCTTGAAGAGATGCAGTTACATGCATATGACTCATCCAGGAGTTATAAAGAAAAGGTGAAATTTTATCATGACAGGAAGCTGGTAAAAAGAGTTTTCAACCTAGGGCAACAAGTGTTATTATTTAATTCAAGGTTGAAGTTATTTCCTGGGAAGTTGAAATCAAAGTGGTAAGGACCTTTTGTGATAAAGCGTGTATTTCCAAATGGAGTTGTGGAATTGGAGAATCCAAATGATGATGGTCAGCAGCAGAGTTGGGTGGTAAATGATCAAAGGCTCAAATACTGCTGAAGTCAAATCTAGAGCTCAAATCCTCTCCATTTCTCTTCACCCTCTTAAAGTTTCATTTCTCTCAATCTTCCTCCATGGCTGATCCAAGAAGGCATCGTCGCAGAGCTACTGGAGCTTCCTCTTCCTCTCAACCACGTCTTGCAAACATAGATGGATGGATTTCAGATCAAGGGAAACATGCAAAATTTGTAAACTCTTGGCAAGAAAGGAAAATCATGGCGGTAAAGTATATCCGTCTTGACTTTTTCCGTTTCTATGGCTTTCAATTTCGAGACATTTTTGCTGAGCAGGGACTAACGCACCTGGTAGAGCAAAAAGGATGCATTTATCCCGATCTTATAAGAGTCTTCTACTTCAACTTGTGCTATCGAGATGGGATTATCTCCACTAAGGTAAAGGGCGTGCGCATTATTTTAGATGATGACGTGTGGACCAATGTTGCTCAACTCCCCATCTGGGATGATGCTGTCAAAGTTCATTTAGGACTTGAAGATTTCAACAGGATGATGACTTTCCAATCCTTCCTGCATCATCCTGAACGACAAACAAATAGAAGGCAATTACTGGTTGGTGGTTTCAAAGTTGAAGAAAGGATGATTCACTACTTAATTGTCTGGATTTTATGTCCTAGAACAACCAACCATGCTCAATGCTCTGAGTAGGATTTACTTCTTTTGTATGGGATTCTAAATCACATACACATCGACTGGNCTGCTCTCATTGCTGACACGATGGTAAAAGCCAAGAAATCCCATTCATATCAATTTCCCTATGCTCTTCTTATTTCTAGGATTTTAGAATACAAAGGTGTAACTGTTGAAGGAGAACTCGTTCAAGCTATTGAAGTTGTGGGATCAAAAATTGGAGATACTACCTTTCGTCAGATGAGATTCATTACCAGAGGAAGAGTTCTTATTCACAAAGATGATGACCATCCTGATGAAGATGAAGATGATGACATGGACACTCATATGGTTGACCCAGTAAGTGTTGCTGCTCTGTCTGATGCTGGACCATCCAACATACCCTCCTCTTCCTCAACTTCTATGGAAGAACACTTTGCAAGGTTATCTAAGCATTTGGAGGATATGAGTCTAGCACAGAAGACACATTTCGATGAAGTTTATGAGTGACAGCAATCTTTTGATGAATACATGGTTGATCAATTCCTTGAGCTTGATGTTCGCCTATCTAACATTGAGAGTCATTTCAATATCCCACCTACTGAAAGATCCCCTAGTCTTGAATTCTAGGTTTTAGGCCACTAAGATTGTTTGTTGTGTTATTTTCTTTGTGGTATTTAGTATTGATCTTTATGCATTTCATGTAAGTCCTTTCTGTTCTTAATATAATGAGCTTTTATGTCAATTTTATGCATATATTATATAATTGAGGGGGAGCTCATATTAAGGGGGAGACTTTTACATTATTCTTCTTGCTTATGATAAAAAAGGGGAAGAAGAATTATAAGGGGAGAATTAAGGGAGAATTAAGCGGAGAAATATTTTACAATTGTACAGATACTGCTAACTTTGTGGTTGTCTATTAGCTTCTATGTGTTGCAGGTAAACCAGAGTTGCTTTTAAAAGTAAATTTTTGATCATCATAAAAAAGGGGGAGATTTTTACCAATAAGGAGTATTGGTAAAACCTGAAGAATTATTTTGATGATGCTGCAAGAAGTATTATTTAAAGAGAACATTAGATTTATTTAAAAAGCAAATTGTAGAATTTGGATGTAGTAGGAAAATCTTAAACCTTGTATTTTTAACTTGAATAATCGATTATGGACAAGCTATAATCGATTATCACTTGCATTTTGTACTAGAATAATCGATTATCATGAAGTAATAATCGATTATCACAAGTCATACTTGAATAATCGATTATCACTTCATATAATCGATTATCACTTTTTGAAAACTCTGTAACGGACTTCAATAATCGATTATCACTTACAATAATCGATTATTCATGGCAGTTGGGAGCTGACCTTTGGCATTCAGTGTACTTGGCTATATAATTGATTTTTGTAATCTTCAGAAGTAACGTTATTGAACTGAGAAAGCTTAATAGAACACTGTTTGTCAGAGGAAAGTTCTCAGAAGCTTTGTTCATAGTTCCCTTGCTTGGTCTCGTGAAAGGAGAGGCTCGCGTATCGTGTGTCGATAGTCGGAGCAGATTCTCTTCGAGTTAGCAAGGTGCTATGCCTGGTCTTGTGAAAGGAGAAGCTCGCGAATTGTTGGTCGATTGCCGGAGCGATTCTCTTCAAGTTGGTAGAGTGGTCTTCTTCCGGTTCACTCGTCGAAGGAAGGTTTATCTATCTTATTTTCATTCACTTAATTGTAATCTGTGAGATTGTTTTTAGTGGAACTGTTAATCACTCTTTACAGTGATTAGCGACTGGACGTAGACTCTGTTGAATCGAACCAGTATAAAAATACTCGTGTGATTTTTCTATTCCCTACACTCATTTTAGTTTACGCATATTAATTGTTTGATTAATTTTCTGAAAGAAAATTATTTTTGCGAAAAAGGACCAACTTTGTTTTAACAGTGACAGAACACGCTTATACGCTCTCTAAGTTTTTAATTCCGCTGTGTTATACTCTTTGAACCATACCCATCAGATACCAACAGTTTTCCTGTGAACAATGCATACAACAATAAAAACTATGGAGCTCAATACCTCACACAACATGCTTTCTCGCACAAGATTCATGCATACATCGTGCTTAGCATCATAACCACAATCATAATTAATCACACATCTATTTCACTGGATATTAACACACAACACAACTCAATTATCATCCACATCAAATAATCATCAAATAGTTCCATCATGCACATCAGTCAGTCAAACATTTTCAGAAAAAGTATTCAAGTCAACAATACACACTAAAATTAAAATTCAACCTATTCTAGGAATTTAAAAAGTAAGAGTAAAAGAGAGAAAACTAGGTTGCCTCCTAGTAGCGCTTGTTTAACGTCACAAGCCTGACCCAAATCTGTTTAGCACTTGTCAGTAAGTGCAATTCCTTCCAACACCCATCAGTAGGTGTGCCTTCCTGGAATCCTTCAGTGGATTTAAAATTTTTAGCATCCCTCAGTAGATGCTACCCAAAAATTGTTCCAAAAATTCAAAAACTACATGTTCCAATGAAAGTAAAAAGTGAAAATAACTGAAAATGAAAATTGTTCTTAAAAAAAATACAAAAAATGATTTCCAGCAATTCAACTCTTTTTCTTCACATTGGGATCTTCATCGTCCCACCGACTCAATTTTCTTCTGTCCACCCTCTTGACCACTGTGGAATATGGTCTTCTAATCTCCACCATTCCTTCATCTTTTAGCTTCCTGTTGACAATCCACTTCTTATTTTTAAAGCGCACTGAAAAGCCCCGCAGGAATGACGTCTCCTCTGAAGAGGTTGATTCCTTCTTGTACACCTTCCTTTTCTCATGAATCTGCAAGGCATTACAATTGTAATGAAAATTAATACCTGTGGATTTTTCTTCCTTTGCAACTTCACTTTTGGCTCTTTTATACTTGACTCTCCTGACTACCCTCTGTACAGTTTCTTTAGAGCCATAAATCAACACTCGGTCATGATCCCTTAACTTTATTCCTCCATCATGGATACGTATAACCATCTTAGAAGTCCGCATGAATGGTCTTCCTAAGATTAATGGATTTTTTCCTTCATTGGTCATATCCACAACTATAAAATCAACCAAAAATTCCAACTCCTCAATCCGAACAATTGCATTTTCCACCATTCCAACTGGTTTCTTCCTAGACCCATCCGCCACTGTCAAGATCACTTTGGTAGGCTTTAATTCTATCCCTCTAAGCTTCTTAAAATCACTGAGAGGCATTAGATTAATGCTTGATCCTGAATCAATCAAAGCTTCTCCTAAATCTACATCATTTATGACGCAAGGAAGAGTCAAAGCTCTTGAATCCTCCATTTTCTACGGATGGTTCTTCTTCCTGGGTTTAACCAACTGCTCCTGATTTTCTTCATAACCCAGATCAATTAACTTTCCCAGATAGTATTTGATCCTCTCATCATATTCAGAAGTTTGTGAAGATGTTCTAGGATTAATGGGTACCTTATTAAGAATATTCCGGAGTGATTCTTTAATACCTTCCTTCTCTTTTTCTCTTTTTGCTTTCTTCTCTTCGCATCTCTTATGCTTATTATGAATCCTCTCTTCCTCTTCGTCCTCACTGCTTCCGATCTCAATTGTTTCCTCCTCTGGCTTCCTTTTTCCTCTTGTTATAACAACTTTGCACTCCTCTTTTGGGTTGACGTCAGTGTTAGCCCGAAATTGATTTTTCTCCGCGGTTTCAACCCTCTTAGATAGTTGTCCAATCTGTGTCTCTAGTGATCTAAAGCTGGCCTGGTCACTCGCTTGTTGAGACTCATAAACTTTCAAAAATTTGTCAAATCTGTCAATTAATTCTTTAACTGTCTCAGTCAAGTTGTTCACCTGCTGCCATAAAGGAGAGGGTTGTTTCTGCCTGAAGTTGCCCACTTGTCCAGATGTATTATTCTGGCTCTGCCCAATACTCGGGTGATTTTTCCAACCTTGGCTAGAATTACCATGGTTGAAATTTCCTTGCTTGTATTGAAATTGGGCCCCCATATAATTAACATCCTGTTGCATCTCCTCAGTGAAAGCACATTGACCATTGATATGGTCACCACCGCATAAGTCACAAAGTTGTTGTGTCTGAGAAATATTTTTTATTCCCCTAGGAAGTTCGGAGAGGACCTTCGTCAACTTGTCTAATTTCTGGCTGAGAAGGTGATTCTAAGCAGCTGCAGCGTCTCCAGCAGGAAGATGCAAGAGTCCTCCTTTTTGTATGCCCCTCTCACTCTGTGATACTTCGTTTAAGGCCATCTCTTCAATCAAGTCATACGCCTCGTCTTCCGTTTTTCTATTGATACTACCTCCAACTGAGGCATCTAACAACATCTTGGAATGAGCACGTAGACCTCCAAGGAAAGCAAGTAAGTATGAAGTCTTATCGAACCCATGGACTGGGGTTGCCCTCAATAAACCTTTAAATCTGTCCCATGCTTGCCCGAGAGTTTCCTCCATCCCTTGCTTGAACGAAGAGATCTCCAGCTTCCCTTGATTAATTTTTGGAATTGGAAAGAATTTAGTGACAAATTGTTGCGCCACGACCTCCCAAGTTCTGAACGTTCCTTCAGGGAAAGAATTCAACCAATCCTTTGTGTTTCCTCCAAGAGAGAAAGGAAACAAACTGAGTCTAACTCTGTCATCCGACACTCCGGTTATCTTGACAGTGTTGCAAATCTCACCAAAGATAGTCAAATGCTTATAAGGATTCTCATTCGACAACCCATGGAATTGATTATTCTGGACTAATTGGATGAGCGCAAGACTCATCACCATGCTCGTTGTGTTATCAGCTGGAACCGCTATACTGTTGAAGTTCAAGGGGCCTACTGCATTTGTTGCGTCCCCCAATGTACGTCTAGGAGGAGGTTGGTTAGCCATCTCCTCAAAATCTGGTGCAGAAATCTCATGAGAAGACTGTGAAATTGCTTCAGGAGAAAGAGATCTCTCACGTGAAGGACGTCTCCTTCTCCTCCCTTCTGGTAAACCTTCTAAGAGAGGTTGTTGGTATTTTCTGCTTCTAGTATGAATTGCTTCCTGCATACACAAGAAACAAACCCTAAAAGCACTTTTACAGAAAAATAAAATAAAATGCAATGAAATAAAAATAAAACAAAAATAATTACAACCAAGTCAAATTCAATCAATCCACACTACTTGAAAAAGTTAACCTTGAGTTCTCGGCAACGGCGCCAAAAACTTGTTAACGGATTGGCAAGCGTACCAAATCGTATCAAGTAATAATAAATGGTAAGTCCAAGTATCGTTTTCCGAAGAGACTCGAAAGGCCTTATCGTTCGTGTGAATTAAGATCGTAAGACTTGAAAATAAAAATTAATTAATTTGATGTGAAAACAAAATATAAACATGCAAAAGAGATTGATTCAATTGACAAGAAGAAAACAATGGATGAATGGACTTGTTGGGGGTTTACAATTTCATCTTATCCGCTCTCTCTTATTTCCTCCTCTTGAATTATTAGCTTGATTAATTAATTATCATGCAACTTTCTTAGCCTACCCTTAACCCGATCCCTCGGTGAAAAGAGCCTATTACTAATTACTGGCTTGCTATCCCTAGCCTCCCCTAGCAATTAATAAAGCATTATAGAGCATAAGTGAAAAACAATTGATCGTCCTACCCCTATCCCAAGGTGGTAATGCTTAATCAAGGAATTACTCACCAGTTCATGACATTACTGTACGTCCCCATATCAATAAAGACAAACAACAGTTATCGAATGAGTTAAACGATAAAAGCATTAAGCACAGATGAGAACCCAACAATTAACAATCAAAGCATATGGAAACCATATAAATAAACAAGAGTTTCAATAAAAGAGAGTATCAAAAGATTACATTGTTTCCCCCAACAACAATAGGGTTTAGTTCACCATTGTCATGGTGAACCTAGTTGAAAAATGGATGAAGAATGGAAAAGCAAACCCTAGATAAGATGAAAAGGAGCCTAAGCATCCAAGAGATCCTCTCCAGAGAGTGAAATTAGGTCTGGTCGCCCCCTTCTGTCAAAAGAATGCATCTAAACTCACAATAGGACTATTTATAGGTGAGGAGCGCAACCGAAAATAGGCCCAAGCCCAGCAGACAACCGCCCGGCAGAACAAGTGTGGCGCTCGGCGGTTTCCCACAAATCGCACTACCGCCCGGCGACAGGGGTCTACCGCCTGGCGGTTTGCCTCTAATTGCAAATCCGCTCAGTGCCAACGCCAGATGCCTACTCCTTGCCCTGGACCGCCCGACGGTAGAATTTGCCGTCGGGCGGTGCGTCGACTCTTCAATTCTTCAATTTTCTTCTCTTTTCTTGAGTCTACGACCTTTATCTTCAACTCCATTCTTCACTTTCTCAAAATTGCTACAAAACAATGCAAAACAAGCATAATATCGCTAAAAATAGCTTTTGACTCTCTACAGACTCACTTATTGAGTTTTGCTTGATTCTAAGCTCATTCTAAGTAGTAAAGGGAGTAATTTGGTATAAAATGACATATGAAAATAACTATTTTTAAACCTTCATCAGTGAGAAAGCATGTTTTGTGAGGTATTGAGCTCCAGAGTTTTTATTGTTGTATGCATTGTTCACAGGATAACATGAATGATATTGCCTTAATCTTGATGATTTATTGAATTGCATGTGAATGTCATATGATCAACGCCATTTTTGAAAACCCTTCTCTAGCCAAATTTTCTCATAAAGTGCTTGAAAATATTATACCCTTTTTGAACCTTAGCCATAAACAAGATGTGAACCCTTGTCTTGAAATTCTTTACCTTGAGTTGGGATGAGCTTAATTGCATGCGATGAAAAGGTTCAAGTTTGGGGTTGCATGGGGGAAATTGGAAGGCAATTGAAAAGCATTGAGCTCAAATGTTGTAAAAGAAAAATACATGAGAAAAAGAAAAGAAAAGAAAAAAAAAGCATGAAGATGGGCTCAATGCAAAAGAAAATGGAAAAAGTTGGGAATAAGTGAGATTGGTGAGGAAGAGAGTTGTGCTTAAATGTTGAATACTATGGTCGCTCTCTTAACTCAAGGATTTTGCATTCCAGAAAAACCAATTCTTCTTGTTAGCCCAGCCTCATTACAAGCCTTAGAAAAGTCCTTTTGATGGCATTTGCATGTGAAGATTTTGATTGTTTGAGATGAAGGGCAATTTTGTTTAATGTGACTTGTGAATGATAGAGTGTTAGAGTGCCACCTTAAACACTTGAGTGATTGAGTGAAACACTTGCTTGGTGAGAATTGCTAAATTTCATGATTGCATCTTTGCTTAGTGGATTGGTCATTCATAATGTGTAACATCTATTGAGAAATTTGTGAATTGAATTGAATTCAAGACATGCATGCATCTTGATTTGATTTCACTGAAGGTCTGAAATTGAGTAATTCTTGTCATGTACTTTAGGAATGTTGAACTATTGGAGGAAATAGTAGAAAGCCAAGCTTTATTTTGTTTGCTGTTTTGTTTTGTTTGCTTGAGGACAAGCAAAGTTCTAAGTTTGGGGTTGTGATAACGGTTGAAAAACAGTTATTTTCATATGTCATTTGAGACCAAATTACACCCTTTAAGGCTTAGAATGAGCTTAGAATCAAGCAAAACACGTAAGTTGAGTCACTTGAGAGTCAAAATTTGTTTTTAGAGATATTGTGCTTGTTTTGCATTGTTTTGCAAGGTTTTGATTAGAATTGGAGATGAATGGAAAGAAAGGTTGAAGATCAAACGGTTGCAGTGCAGAAAAGTCAACCAGAATGCAGAAAAGTCAACCAGTCAACTAGAAAAGTCAACCAGTTGACCAGCGCCCAGCGATGAAAATGAGCGCCGGACGGTGGCGCGACTTGAGGGAAACCGCCGGGCGGTCAAATTAGGCGTCAGACGGTTGTCAGATGGGCTTGGGCTTAAATTTTGTCACTTTTCTTGGTTTTAAATAGTCCTAGTGCGAGTTTAGATGCATTCTTTTGACACAAGAGGGTGGCCAGACCTAATTTTCACTCTCTGGAGAAGATTTCTTGGATGTTTAGGCTCATTTTCATCCTATCTAGGGTTTGCTTTTCCATTCTTCCATCATTTTTCATCTAAGTTCACCATGACAATGGTGAACTAAACCCTTTTGTTGTTGAGGGAACAATGTAATCTTTTGAAACTCTCTTTTATTGAAACTATTGTTTATTTATATGTTTGTCATATGCTTTGATTATCAATTGTTGGGTTCTCATCTGCGCTTAAAGCTTTTATCGTTTAACTCATTCGATAACTGTTGTTTGTCTTTATTGATACGGGGACGTACGGTGCTGTCACGAACTGGTGAGAAATTCCTTGATTAAGCAATACCAACCTAGGGATAGGGGGTAGGACGATCAATTGTTTTTGCTTCTGTTCTTAACACGTTAGTAATTGTTAGGGGAGGCGAGGGATAGCAAGCCAGTAATTGGTAATAGGCTCTTTTCGTCGAGGGATCGGGTTAAGGGTAGGCCAAGAAAGTTTGCATAACAATTAGATAATCAAGCACATTAAACAAGAGGAGTAGACAAGAGGGAGCAGACAAGATGAAATTGTCAACCCCCAACAACTCCATTCATCCATAGTCTTTCTCTTGTCAACTGAATCAAACACATTGCATGTTTATTTTCTGTTTTTGCATCCACAACAATTATTTTCTCTCTACAAGTCTTACGATTTCAATTCACACAAATGATAAGGCCTTTCGAGTCTCTTGGGAAGAACGATATCGGGTATTACTGATTATATTACTTGAACGATGTGGTACACTTGCCAGTGAGTCAACAGTTTACCAATTATATTACTTGATAACGATCTGGTACACTTGCTAGTGGCTTAACAATGCCCCCTAACTATGGAGGACATGTTGGCAAAACCTCTCCTGGATGCCATGAAGTTGGATTGACGGGGAGTAGGGGCAGCCATGATATATGAAAGAAAACAAAAAACTCAGCTAAGTTAACATCACTTTATTAATACAGGTCACAAACTGAACGAATAACGTATTGAACGCCCTCCGATCACAATCCTCAAAAGGAAGACAGTCAACCAAGCCGCGAGCGGGAAGGCGGTTGGGAGGGAATTGATGGTGTCAACAACGATAAGTTCCCCAAGATCTAGATCGTATTTCACATAGGCCTTTATTTTCTTAGGATTATCCGTCCAATACAAAGGAAAAAGAGGGAACCCTTCCTCATCGAAGAATTCACGATGCCCGGAGTCTGTGATCACGATCTTAAACAACTGGTCTTTGAAATTTTTATAAGACTCTGAGTACGGCTTGAACAGAGTCCGGTCCTTCACGGAGGTTAGGGAAACCCAACTGCCCTTAGGAGAAGGACGAACGTCGAAATAATATAAGAATGCGAGAACAGTAGGAGCTACTCCTACAGCCAGACACACGGCACCGAAAGCTTGAACAGTGGCCCAAGCATTCAGATGAAGCTGTGTCGGCGCCACATTTAGTTCACGGAGGATGGCCGTCTGGAAGTCGGTAAAAGGGACTCAAATATGTAGTTGGTTAAAAATGTTAGCATAAACGAAAAAGAAGTCGTCTACGCTAGAATCCTTCTTGTGAGACACCCGCTCATTCGCGCGAGTGACGGTCACTCGAATCAATTGGGCATCCGCCACATCCCTCACCATATACGACCGATCAACCAAATCTCGAAGGCCCATCCACGAATGATATGAGGACACTTGGGTGTTTATGTCAAAACCAATCCAGTCATAACCACCAATCGCTGACAAACCATCGACCGGAACAAGTGGTACCAGATCGACCATCACCCCCCTTGAAGAAGAAACAAGGGAATGCCGTTGAGAATCCTGCCACCCCCGACGTCAGGAGACTGTGTCCTCAAACCACTATCAACTCCGGCCGGATTCGCCTGACCTACCGTAGGTTGGACCTCTTCCGTCGGGGGGATCCTTTCCCGAGAGGAAGACGTGAAGCTAGAATCAGAAGACAAAGAACTGTGAGATGAAGACTGGGCACGATAACCACTACCCTCACCACCATCACCCCTACCCAAGCTGCCGCCGCGACCTGATGACTCCAAAGAAGACTCAATGTTGACCACAATCATCTTATTACCTAGGGGATAAAGAATTGAAATCTTAAAGAAGGGTTGAAAAAGCGTAACCAGGACTCAACCTCAACCCCTATTTATAGAAATTTTTTTGAAAACTTACAACACATCCTCGCCGCCCAAACCTCTCACGTCCAACGGCTCACTTCCCATGCGTGACACATGTCTTTTCCTGCCTAAAATACTTCCACGTTGTAAACTGTGCATCCGCTTCCCCCCTTTTACGACCGGGTCATTTCTCAAACCCTACAACAATATATTGCTTAGGGCTTGGGGGGCCTGTGTACCGTTGGGTCTGGACGGTCGGAAGATACGACCGGTTCCCCAGATGTAAGAAACAACTTTATCAACAGGGGTAAGAATATATCCCGAGCGAGCTGATCATGAAGAGAGAAACAATAAAATTAAATTAAGGTAAAACGAGATTAGAAGTATTGGACCAACTATTGGTCCGTAATTAGGACTTTGTTAATTATAGGCCCATGGTGACAACTATAAATAAGAGGTCAAAGGTAGGAGGTGGTTGGTTACATTGAATGCACATTTATTCCTAGTATTTACTTTCCCTCTCTATCTCTACCTTTTGACTATATATTGACTTGAGCGTCGGAGTGTCTTTAACAGGTACCTGCCCGGACGTGAGTAAAGGAATTTTCAGACGAATCAGGAGGAATTGGAGGAAACAACCAGGACGAGAAGACAAGAGTGACCGTACGTTCGAAGGAGATTGTGTAAGTAGGGTTTGACAACGACATAAGCGGAACAAAAACCATAAATGTATCTGTATAAGGTTATAAGTCAACTATTTGAGAAAAAAAATGTTATATTTACTACAATAATTATATGAAAAAACATAATCTTAATTCCTTTTAATTCTGGATTACCTTTCAAGTTATAAAGGAAACAATTTTCGATATGTTTTACAATAATAACAATAAATAAAAGTTTATGTCCATGTCTGTCTAAAGTTGCACTTGATCTTCCATTTTCAGCTTTGGACAATTGTATACAAAAGTATCTAAAGAAAAAAAAAATGATTGAATATACTTATAGCTAAAGATTGAAATTTAAACAATATAACTACGAATGTAGTTTACAACTAACGTATACTTACCTAATTCATCCAAATTCGTTTATGTATACAGTAATTGATTCATATTCTTACCTAAATTTTAATTTTTTATTGAAAATAAATATCTTTTATGCATTATCAGAAAATTGTAGACAACATCTTCAAATAATAAAATTTATTATTTATTATCTTATGATTTAGTGGTTACATGGTGTTTTTTTTTTCACTTCTAATGTTTTAAATTAAATTATTTTCACATCCAAGAATATTGAATGACATGCCTCCTTTACACAAATTTAATTGAATATTAAAATTATTAAATTAAGTGTCTCGTTTAATTAGGTAATGTTACACTTAACCCCTCATTAATATTTATACCTTGTATAATTTCACATTATTAATTTTAAGAATAAATTTTGAAATATGATTGATTTAAACTTAATTAAATCCTAGTAATCTTATAAATGTGAGTATTTTTAATTATAATTATATTAAAAGTTTTTGTTTTGAAGTATCTAAAAGTTTTATATTTTTAAATTAGATATTTTTATTTGATTTTAATGTCAATTAATAGTCCTTAAAATAATTAATTTTTTTTATAATTTTAAATATTTTTACTAATTTTAAATTATTTTATTAATTATTTAATATATTTATATTTTTTAATTAAAAGATTTAAATTTCAAATATTTAATAAATTAATTTTAAAAATTTAAATAAAAATATCTAAGATTATGAAAATTCTTAAAAATTATATTATTTTTTATATTTAATATATAAGGACATCAATATAATGATGCAAAATTTAAAATAAAAATGTATCCTATGAAAAATAAAAACTACGTAAACTTTAAAAGCAATATAAGATTAAATAATTGAAACATATAAAAAATAAATATAATGAAGTAACAAATTTTGCAAAATACTTTTTTAATACATCATTGTAATTAGAAAAAATAATGTGATGAAAGGTAGGGATATAAATACGGTTATAGAAGAAGGGTAGAAGGGAGGGTTGTTGCAAGGAAGAGGTTCGGGAGAGAGGGGGTGAAGAGAGTGCTGGAAGCGGCGCCATGGAAGGAAGGAAGAAACATGTGGACACTGAAACGCAACCTGATAGAAACGAACAAAGGGGTTTTCATTCGCCATTCTATGATGTTTCTATTTAGTTTTCAATCTGAATATTCTTACTCACTTTCCTTGCTGCTCGCCTTCTCTCGCTCCCTTTCTCCACGCGCCACCGCTTGTACCCTTCGGCCTCGTGATGATAATCTGAAGGTTCCAGATCTCCATTCATTCTTTCGTGTGTGTATATTTGTGTGTGTGTATATATATATATATATATATATATATATTTTTTTTTTTAAAAATTTTAGTAAGAATAAATCTTTGCTGATGTTATAGGTTTGGCGTGTCTCTTGAGTCTCTCTATTCGAATATTCCATTTATTTTTTATTTTTTTTGTTTGCGGATATTTTTCTTCTTGTATGAGAATTCCAATTTTATCACATTCTGGGCTTGTTTATTTGTTTTATTTGAAGATTTCACTTTCAGGGTTTTATTTGAATTCTTATCTTTGGAGTGTTTTGTTTTAAAAAAAAATAAAAATGAAAGACGATGTCTGATTTTGCACTGTAAAATTCTTTTACATTGTTTCTGCATGATCATTATTATGTTTGTTTATTTGAAATTGCCATTCTCAGGGTTTATATGTTTGAAATTTGCACTTTTAGGACTTTTCGTATTTGTTTATTTATTTAAATATACTTTATATCTTCAGTATCTTGGCTTTTCTTAAAGCTTGATTTGCCTTCCGTCTGTGTGGATTTGTGAGTGTTGCATTGCTCTGCATTGTGGTTTTTAGTTGCATAATGTCTCCATGAGGGGCTGGTGGGAGAAGGCAAAAATCGAGACAAACACAATACAGTGGTGATAATCATTGAGTAAATCGTGGAATTTGTATATGAAAAATCTAGTGTCAATATGCAGTTTCTAGTCAAATAAATGCTCATTGTAATTTTGTAATTTGCTTTTATGGTTTAGTTGTTTTGGATACGTAGACAAATGGGGGAAAGTGGGGGCAAAAAACCTAGACTCTATGTGTTTGTGAATATGCCAACGTATATTTTACCAAGTTGGAGCCAACATTCACGTGATGGTTTCAACCTCATTCTACGTGATGCTGAAGTATTTTGAAGAAAAGTAGTCTCAAAGGGTGGAGTTACTTGGAAAAAAAAAGTAAAAGAGGTGTTTTTTTTTTAAACGTTAGTCACAAGTAGAAGGACAAAACTTTGATCCACCATTGCAGTTTGTTTACCACCACATCTGGTGTCATTGTGATCTTGAATGGAAGAAAACTGGAAAAATGATTGTACATCAGTAGTATTTGTGAGTCTTGATTATTTGGTGAACATGGGGAAAATAATAGTATTATGCAAAAGGGAAATTTGGTCATCTTGGGAAACAGCTATTACTATTATCTGTGAAAAAGTTTGTAATGAGAAGAATTCTAAACATTTTATATCAGAGTATCATTTGCCAGGTAAAACAAAATTGTTAATCTATTTTGATCCATTAAAAATTCAATAAAAATCTGGATTGATACTTATAATGAAAATTTAAATCAATAAATTTAACTCAATCAAGTCTCAAGATCCAAACTTATCAGATGTAAATAAAAATTCTTTACTTTTCAACACAAGACAAGGAACACATCAAGTAATAATACTATAAATTATGTTATTATTAAGAGGAAAAGGTCTAAATCCAAGAACTAACCACAGGTCCACATCTTGCAGATACTACTTTTATTCTCAAACAGGTATTAGAAAACACTGAAGGCTCATCCCTCAACCACAATGGAAATAGAGATAGAGCTAATTAAGCATCTAGACAGCGTATTTGTATAACTGAAGAACCTTCTTCCAAGATGGTCTGTTACTGATTTCATCCCACCAAGCACTCACATGCGTCCTCTCTCTCACCAAATTCCCCCTTCCAGTTTGGTTCACTAAATAATGACCAAATGGGAGATGGCTAAGATCAGCAAGGCTGAAGAAATCACCAGCCAAGTACTTGCTTTTTGAGAGCCTCTCCTCATAAACATCAAGCACCTTCTCAAGCTTTTTATCACTCTCTTCTATCACCTTTTGGTCTGAGGGATCACCCATTAATGGGGCAAACAGAAGATTGATAACCAAGTCGTAGATTGGTGGGTGAAAGTTATGAGCTTCCACTTCAAGCCATTGTTCCACAAGACCCTTTTCTTCTATTGTCTTTCCCAACAAGTCAGTTCCTTGGTCTTTATACTTCTCTGCAAAGTATCTGATTATTGCACGAGATTCTGCAACATTGGTTTAAAATCAGTGTATTAGAATGGACATAAACTATCCTACATTTGCGAAAAGGTAGAGAAAATGTATTTCGGGGAAGTAAGCATTCAACCTTTTGGATTATCCTACTTTTGGAAATTTCAAACAATAAAATTAAATTCATACCACCCCATTAAGGTTCACGGTAGAGATATGTATGATGCATCAAGGATCAAACCATAACATATGTTTATCAAAAGCAACTAACACGAATTTCATGAAGTAACTAATTTCAAAACATCCCCAATCAAAGAAATAGCAATTAGGAAAGGCAATAGTGCATAGCAAGAATGAACAGTCCTAACTTCACAACTTACACAACATTGATAAATAGTTTGAACTCCTAGGACAAAGCTGAGATGTGAGGAACGTTCTCAATGAATTGTCATTCTCGTCTACTAGGGAATGTTCTCCGTGAACTTTTTGGTCAAAACCGAAAGGTGAGAAACGTTCTCAATAAACTGTCACTCTCGTCCACTAGGGAACGTTTTTCGTGAACTCCTTGGCCAAAATCGAGAGGTAAGAAACGTTCTCAATGAACTATCACTCTCATCCACTACAGAACGTTCTCAATGAACTCGTAGTCCAAACCGAGAGGTGAGAAACGTTCTCAATGAACTCTTACTCTCATCCAACCTAGGGAACGTTCTCAAGCAACTCGTAGTCTAAACCGAGCGATAAGTAAGTAATGAATATTTCAATTGCACACTGATCTTCATAAGCAGGCTGGTTAATATATTTAAGTAAGATGTTCACTTAGGTCATTTTATCTGCGAGTAATTTCGAGCGGACAACATTTTCAGCTATGAAATGTTGCATAATTATAACAAGTCATTCAAGCAGTGAAGGTTGTTCAACAACACCTAAGGCATATGTTAAACATAACTTAGAAAAGTAATTAAATTTTAAGTTGAAACAAAAATAAATGTCTGCGATCTTCCAAGCAAAGTACGTATGAAAACCAAAAGAGTTTAAAATATGCATAACACTGCAACAAGTAGCCCAAGAAGAGAAATTACAACTAGTCTATTACATTAATCGTAGGATTAATATTCTCTTTGGAGGAAGGGTTCGTAGCTTCATCTTGACCTCCAGTCTCGTTAGCCACCTCTTCTTCATTGATTATAGCTTCCCTAGACGCGCCTTCTTCTGCAACTTGTCCTTCAGCAACGACATCTCCCACGACTTCTTTAGCTGGAACTTCGGCCTCAAATTCTTCATCAGGTATGTTCTTCAATGGCACCAATTTACCTTGATAGATGTCTTTCTTCACATCAAATCCAACCCCGTCAATGGACACATTTAGAAGATAAGGGATCTGCCTCAATGCCTTTTCAAAGCCCAGACTATGCTCTTCATAGACAGCCTTTTTCATTTCTGCAATTTGTAGATCTTGGGCTTTCGTCTTTGCAGCCAAGGCATCCTTTTCAAGTCGGACATTACAACAGGTCGTGCCAAGGCTTTTACTATAGGCCATAAGCTCGATCAGTTGCCCTTTTAGACTCACAATGGTTGTAGTGTTCTTTGTCTCGCTTCTTAAGGTCCTCATTTGTTTTTACAAGTTTCTCATTCTGACCTTTAAGTTCGAGACTGGCCCTGTTAGCATTTGCCATCATGCGCTAGGAAGGGTTTGAGTTGGATCTCCATCCTCTTCGCGACCTTCAACTAGGACATTCCCATTGATAAAAGTTGCTTCGCCATTTAACAGGGTTTCGTTGTTTTCTTTGTAGAGCCTGGTTGTCTGGCAGAAGTTGATGGCCTTAATGGAGTAGAGGGTGATATGTCACTGATGTTGCCTCGTTCTTCTCCTTCCACAAATTCAGTAGATGAAGGAAAGTTAACAATGGAAGTCATGGTTACCTGAAATCTCTGTCAACCAGGTGCTCTATGGAGAAAACTACTAGAAAAGTGGAACAACATAGTGGATTATGCATATTTATATGACAAAATTAAAATTAATAAGAGTCGTACGATGAACTTTAATCTAAGGGTCGTGATTGCTAGACACTACAACTACCTTAGGAGCGGGAAATGAAAATAACCATTTAATGGTTAAAGATTTCAATCCAATGGCACAAAGTTTTCGTTTTTAATGGGAGAGCGGTTACAATAATTGGGACCCAATACTTATATCTGTTATAAGTCCTATAGTTAACCTTGGCTTAGGCCGAACGGTTAACTCGGACTTGGGGGGCATATGTATGGTATAGAGGATAGGCCGAACGGTTAACATTCGTAACCGTTCGGTCTATTCCTTGTGCTAATTGTCAAGGAGATTAAATGTTGGACCAACGCTTAAGTTATTGATGTTGGGCCATAATTGAGTCAACGTACAATATATTGTTATTGGACGAATAGTTTGGGCAAATAAATAGTTAATAAATTAATAACACAATAATTAAAGATTTTGATAACTGATTGCAGGATAAGAAGCTGTTTATGAGTAACAAACCAAATTTAAATGTAAGTTTGTATTATTAAACCTATGTCAGTTTATGGTCCATGAAGTAACTTATAAATAGAAAGCTAAGCCGCAAAGGTAAGCATGTTTTACTAAGTTCTAATACTTTATTGTGAGTTAAAGATCATTGATCAACGCTTGACTTGAGCGCAGAGTGCCTTTTGCAGGTATCCTCCACCTAGTACGAACTTAAAATACTTGGAGCAGAAGGTTCAAAAGTAAGAAAAACAGAAAGACTATGACGAAAAGGTATCTCGGTGTTAATTAATTATATAAAAAAAAGTATATTTATTTATTATTTAGAATCAATAATATTTTATATTCTTATAAATTTTTACTCTATACATATAAAGTAAATAAATAAAATAATACAATAAATTTCTTCATATAACACATTTAGTATCGTATTTTCAAAAATCTTAAATAACGAAGTGCTGCTACAAAGGCTTTGTGGTTTACCATAGAGAGTATAATCACCATCTTGAATAACAGGAAGTGATCCAAATGGCTGCAGAATTATCAGACATAAGTGTAATTAAACATGAAAAAAAAAAGGATAATACAACAAAAATCCTCAAACCAAGTTAAGGTGCAGCTAGTGGGTCAAAATCTAAGTAGCAAAAGAAAAATTGGACCTGCAACTTAAGGAACTCGGGTTCCTTATTCTCTCCTTTGAAGAGATCAACGTGCACTCCTTCAAACTCAATTTCCTTCTCAATCAGACACACAACCACCCTTTTGGGGCATCCATAAATTGGACCGTACACCTTCACCACCATTTTTCTCTCCAAATTTTGTTTGTGTATGTCAGTCAAGTTGTGGTTTCATGCTGTTCACTCATTGTTTTATCGCATACTTTTCCATTTTCTAGAATACTGTTGATGATTTTAGACAATTATTTATCATGAAAAAAAAGTAGTATTTTGCTACCTTAGGCTACTTTGAAAAGTAAGCAGACATTCAGAGTTTCTTCTAAGGCTAATGACATAAAAAACACACCCTTTCTTTAAGCATGGCAAATGCAACCCTTCAAAATTATTAGGCTTTTACTTCCTGCACTCTTAAAATATTTTTTAGGACCCCTAAATTTTTAAAATGACAATTTTACTCTTTATAAGAGCGACTTCCAAAAGTTGTCCAAAATTTTCGAAATAAAATTTCTGGAGATAAATTTATTGAATAAAGTTTTTTAAATACATCAAATATATTATGTAAAAAGCTTTTCGAATTTTTGAAACAATTGTCCTTAAATAAGTATAACGTATTTTGAAACTAGTTTTTCAAAATATCCATGTGACGTGTTTTTTTTTTTTTTGGCATTTTCTCTCTTTGCAGTCATCGTTTTCTCATCTTCCTTTTTATCAACAGTGACGATAGAAACTGTTACTGGAAGTCTCACATCAACTAAAGATAAGGTCAATTTATAATATATAAATGGGTATTTGTTGGTGAATCTGAGGTGGATCCTCGATTTTTTCTACCTCAATTGGGTCCATATACTTGTAAAATTGAGCAAATTAAGTCATCTTCGTTAGCTTTTCACTGACGACATTAAATTGTGATGACGTGGTGCACTTAAAATGTTGATGTAACATTGTGTTATATCATGTGGCAGCAAGAAATTAAATTTAAGTTTATGCCAAACCCCATTGCATAACAATTCTACTGAGAAAACTAGCCGCTACATAGCACCAAACTACACCGAACAACTCTCGTTCATTCTTCTCAATTTTAGAACTACACATTCTTCAATCAAAACCCCTTTGTTTATCTGCGTCCTTCACACACCACAGAAGCACCCAATTTCAATTGGGTTCTCTCTACTGCAATACAAGCACAATGCTTTTCTTTTTAGGTTCAAGACATTCCCCTCTGGTGGGGACAGCCGCAAAGGTAACACCTTTACTATGCTTTACATCATCAACTCATGTGGGTTGTCCTTGGAATTCACTAAGAAAGTCTCCAAGAGTGTTAAGTAGAAAACCCTAGATGGCCTAAATGATGTTATTAACACTCTAAAAGACTATGGATTCTTCGAAACTCAGGTTCCTCAGGGTTCAATCTCTCTAGTGATGGTCAACTTCCCCTCTACAACATTGGTGAAGCATTCCAGATTTGTTAAAGTTGTTGAGAGAATTAAGAAATTGGGGTTTGACCCTATGTTAACACTTTGGTAAGTGTACCGAATCGTATCAAGTAATAATAAAACGGTAAGTCCGAGTATTGTTTCCCTTGAGACTCTTAGGCCTAAATGTTCGTGTGATATCTTGATTTCTTAAGACGTGATGAAACAAAAATTAGGGTTTTAAATGCAAGATTGAAAATAAATATGCATGCAAAGATTGATCATTTGACAATTGAACTATATGGGTGAATGGTGTTGTTGGAATTTATGATTTCATCCTAATCCACTCTCATATATTTACAAATTCTACTTAAATCTACTTCTTTATCAATGTTAATGCAACTTTCTAAATTCCTCTAATTCCAATATCTTGGTGATTAGAGTCTACTCCTAATTACTAGTTTACTATGTCTAGTCTCCTTAGCAATTAATCATGCATTACATAATTCACACAGAAGCTTAAGGCAATTGGTCCTCCTATCCCTATGTCTAGGTAATATTGCTACCAAGAGAATTCCCTCATGTCTAGACCTAACTATACGTGTCCATATAGATAGAATCAAAGATTATGCTATTGAATAATGTCTTAAACAAAGCATGCAAGTATAATGAAGGAAAAACTCTAACAATTGATAAAAGGAAGCATATGAACTAAAGCAAGAATTTCAATATATGAGAGTTTCAATAGGATTACATCGTTTCCCCCAACAACAAAGGGGTTTAGTTCAACATAATCATGATGAAACTAGATGGAAAGAATGAAAAGTATGAAAAGATAACCCTAGAATTGATAAGTTGGAGCTTCCGCATCCAAAATCCGCCTCCAAGGAGTGAAAAGAGTGTTTCTGCGTCCTTTCTGCCAAAAGTTAGACCATCTAGGTCGTCCAAATCTATTTATAACTCATTAAAACGAAGTAGAAACTGGCCCAGGCCAAATAGTCCACCGCTCGGCGGTATGTTTGACACTTGACATCACCCCTCAGCACTGCCGCCTGAGCGTTTGCCAGAGAATTCCCTGAAGGTTCCACCGCCTGCCAGTGGCTTCATCGCCCGGCGGTGGGTTCACCGCCCGACGGTAGCTGCGACTCTTCTTTTCTTCATCTTTCCTCCTTCTCTTAAGTCCAACTCCTATCTTCTTTATCTTCCTTCATTCAATTCTTGATAAATCCTGTCAAATCATGGGAAAACCAAGCATAAAACCAAGAAAACCAACTTGGACTCTCTTATTCTCTAACTTAAGCAAATTTCATGATTTCAAGCTAATTCTAAGTCATAGTGGGTGTGTTTATGTCAAATTTAAGTATAAAAATAATGCTTTTTGAACCGTTATCACAACCCCAAATTTAGAACTTTGCTTGTCCTCAAGCAAACAAAATGCAACTTAGTCCTACACAAATTATCACAATGGTTCAACTCATTCCAAAACCAATATTTCAAGACAATTCACCACTCTAATCAGCTCATCAATAGAATTCAATTAAGATGCACACATGTTTCATATGAACTAATCACAGTGTTCCCACAATCACATAATCTTAGACAGATGCTATTCTTATGAATGACCAATCAACTAAGCACAGATGAAATAATGAATTCATGAAATCATTCCTCACCGAACAAGGTGTTTCACTTAATCACTCAAGTGTTTCAAAAGGTTCACTCCTTCCCTCCACTATCCATATGTCACATAAAACAAAATTGCCTTTCATTTACCACAATCAATCATCACCACACATACATGTCATCACAAGGACTTTTTCAAGGCTTATAATGTGGTTGGGCTAACAAGAAAAATTGGTTTTTCTAGATCACAAAATCCTTAAGTTAAGAGAGTTATTTACACATTCATATATCAAGCACAAACTCTCTTTTTACCAATCTCACTCATTCCCAACTTTCCCCTTTCTTTGCATTGAGCTTTTCTTTTCATGCTATCTTTTCTATCTTTTCTATTTTTTCATGATTTTCATGCTTTACTCAACACATTAGCTCAATGCTTATTTTTCTTTCAATTTTCCCAACAACCCCAAACTTGAACCTTTATCAATACCACACAGTAATTTTCAACTTAACTCAAGGTAAAGATTTTGCAAAAGGGCTTCACATACTGTTTAAAGCTTAGGTTCAAAAAGGGTAGAACACATTGTGCTCTTCTTAATTGAGACAAAAACTTTTGCTTTGGCTAAGAAAGGGTTTACTCAAAAATGGCCTTGATCATATGACACATACATGCAATTCAACCAATCATAAAACTTGGGCAATATCATTCATGCTTTCAAGTAGATAGCAATCACATTATTAAAAACTCTAAAGCTCAAAACCTCTCATATAAGCTTCTCTCAACATTCCACATATCTCAAAATCACACCTTGCTTAGCATCATAATCATAATATAATCATGCATATGTTCACAGAGCTAGCGAACACTCCACCTGTATATCAGCATATGGCAAACTCAATCATCATTCAATGTCAAGCATCATCAAGCAATTTATCTTATGCAACATCAAACTGTCAAACCATCATATCAAAAACGTTTTAGACCAAGTACATTAATCCTATCCTATACTACTCAACAGAAGCAAATAAGTTCAGATTACAAAGAAAAAGATAAGAAAAATCTTGTTCTAATATAATTGGCATCCATCAATAGATGCCATCTCTGTCCCTCATCCCATACTATCATCGAAGTCCTCCTCTCCAACCTCAGCATCCTCAAATCATCATCATCGTCCTCAGCGTCCTCATCCATCGCTGGAGCTTCAGCTGCTCCAGATCTACTACCCTGTGCCTGTTTTGGCCAAGCCACCACGTGGTTGAACTCTTCCATCGTCCACCTATGAGCTGGAGGAGTGTCATACATGCCTATGATCATCTCCACTGTAGCAACCTGTCCTCTATGAATGGAATCAAGTCTGGACTACATAAGAGACATGTACATGTCCCTCATCTGAAATGGCTCGACATCATGAGCTGGTCCTTGAGCATATGGCAGTGGAACTCTCCTCCTAGGGCGTCTCTGGGGGTGCTTGATAACGGCTCAAAAACCGTTACTTTTATACTTAATTTTGATATCAAATGCACCCTTTTTGACTTAGAAACTTGCTTAGACTCATGATTTTGTTTTAGTTTTGTGAATAAGAGAGTTAAGGGTATACTTGATGATTTTATTACTAAATTCCCTTGATTTTGTAAGTTTTTGGAATGATTTGAAAGAAGGGTTGAAGTATCAAGGAGTTGTAGTGCAGAAAAGTTAACCAGAAACCAGAAAAGTCAATCAGAATACAGAAAAGTCAACCAGTTAACCAGAAAAGTCAACCAGTCAACCAGAATGCTTGAAAAGTCAACTAGAGAGAGTTTTGGGCCAGTTTATGCGATTTTTATGATCTGTTTTGGTCCTAGACCCGTTTTTTGTTATTTTTATGTCCTATTTAAAGACCTGGACACCTTAGGGAATGTATTTGTTGATGGCTTAAGCATAGAAACACACTTTTCACGCCTTTGGGGCCAGATTTGGGGATGCAGGAGCTCTCCTCTTCTCTTTCCAGGGTTTCTATCTCTTCCATTTCATTGTACACCTAGTTCTTCCATGACGATGGAGAACTAATCTTATTTGTTGCTGGGGAAAGATGTAACCTCTAAACACTCTTGTATTTGAATTGATTATTGCTTCTTTCATTAATTATTAGAGATATTCTTCTTTTATTTATGATATACATCTTATGATTTGTAGGTATCATGAGGAGATATTGCACTCTTAGGGTTGGTGGATTTGGGAAATATGAAAATTCTCCTCTTCCCTCCTTAGGATTGGTATCATGAGATATCTACAAATCATGATCTAGGGAATTCTCTCGGGAGCAACATTACCTAGACATAGGGATAGGAGGACCGATTTCCTTTAAGTTTCTGTGCGAATGTAATGCATGATCAATTTCTAGGGAGACAAGACATTGTAAACTAGTAATTAGGAGTAGGCTCTTTTCACCAAGACATTGGGTTTAGGATAAATTGGAAAGTGGCATTGGCATTAATAAAGAAGATGAATTCATTTATGCATGCGAGTGATTAGGTGAAATCTAAACCCTAACAACATATTCATCTCATATTATTAACATCATCCATTCACTTTTGTGTTTAACCTCAATTGATCAAATTGCATGCATATTTACTTTTACTGTTTTGCATTGAAAAACCCCAAAATATTGTTCTTATAGTCTTAATTGGTTAAGAAAAGCACAACTGTTTAGTGTCGTGAGTCTCTTGGGAAAACCATACTTGGTCTTACCACTTATTATTACTTGATACGATTCAATACACTTGTCGGAGTCTTAACAAGTTTTTGGGGCTGTTGCTAGGGACTCATGGTATAACTATTCTATTTGTGTGATTCTTAACTGATTAGACTTTTTATATTTTTTTATCTTGTTATCTTTTTATCTTTTTATCTTTCTATCTTTCTATCTTTATCTTTCTAAAAAAAAAGAAAAAAAAGAGAAAAAAAATTATATCTTTTATTGTTTTTATTTTTTGGGCTAATTGTGTGTGCTCTAGTGCAGTGCTCTTTAGTGTATGCAGGATAAAATTTGTACTAGGAGCACGAGATCATCAGGACCTCTCTGTTTAGGTTTGGAAGTAGAGAAGACTGCCAGTAGTAAATAAAGAAGATAGATAATGAAGAAGGAAGATAAGAAAGGAGAATTGGTTCACCAACACCCTGATGTGAAAAGTGATGAACCCAATCCTGGCACACCAGTGAAATTCAAGAATAGGTTATGGGTTGTCAAGACTATCAAAGCAAACAAAGTTCTTGAGATTAAGGATCCTTAGAGTTGGTGACAAGAAAATTGTTGAGACTTTGTTGGTGTCATGAAGGAAGGAGGACCACCAACATCAGAAATCCGGATTGGGCTTAATTGGGTCAAGCTAGTGACATTAAAGAAGCGCTTGCTGGGAGGCAACCCAGTTTCTAACTTTTTCTTTTTAATTAATTTTTTGTGTGATTTGGCTTTGATTTTTTGTGTTTGAGTTTTTTAGGTTAAATGCTGCTTCTGATGGCAGTGATGATAATAACATCTACTGATGGATGCTTCTACAACATCTACCGATGGATGTTGCTATGAAAGAGGACAATGAATAGACATCTATTGATGGATGTCACTAACAACATTTACTAATGAATGCTACTGGGATAACATCTGTTGAGGGATGTTAGAAAGTTTAAGTACCTACTGAAGGATACGGGAAGGTACACCTACTAATGGGTATTGGTAAGGATTGCACTTACTAATGGGTGCTAGAAAGATTTTGGGTCAGGCTCGTGACGTTAAACAAGCGCTACATGGGAGGCAACCCAGTTGGTTGATTTATTTTTGTTGCATGCTTAATATTGTTCTAGTTGTATTTAGGGCTTAATTGTTACATATGTGAGTAGAGTGAGTGGGAATTGCGTGAAAATTAAAATTTGAAGAGGGTTACAGGGTCCAAGACGCTTAAAGCAAAGCAAACGTCACGAGCCTGACCCAACCCTTTCTAGCACTTGTCAGTAAGTGCAAATCTTTCTAACACCCATCAGTAGGTGTGCTTCCCTGTATCATCACCAAGATTTAAAAATTTAAAGTACAAAAATATTGTTCTTGGATCACTGGGGTGCCTCCTAGTAAGCGCTCTTTTACCGTCATTAGCTTGACCCAGTAAAGCTCAAACACCCATCAGTAGGTGTTGATATTCTTCTTATCACCAACTTTAAAAGCTCTGTCTGCTTTAATAGTCTTGACAACCCATAACCTATTCTTGAATTTCACTTGGTGTGCTAGGTTTGGGTTTGTCACTTTTCACATCAGGATGTTGGTGAACCAATTCTCCTTCCTTATCTGCCTCCTGATGGTCTTGTGCTCCTAGTGCAAATTTTATCCTGCATATACTAAAGAACACTGCACTAGAGCATGGAATTAGTCCAAAAAAAAAAAACAATAAAAATATTATTTTATTTTTAATTTTCATTTTTTAATTAAAAACAGAAAAATAAAAACACCCCTCAGTAGGTGTTAATTCTCTTAGCTTTATATTTTTTTTTCTTCTTTCTGTTGAATTTCTTCAGAAAATTAAGAACACCAAGCACCTGTTTCCATGTATCAATCATAGGAACTTTAATCTCCATTTTCTTGAAGATCTCCGTAAAGCACTTAAACTTCTTTTTTTGACGAGGAAGAGGTTTTGCATATGATCTTTTCTTCTTTCCTCTCTTCCTCTTTTTCTTAATCTTCTCCTCCCTCAACTTTCTCTTTTTCTCTTTTCTTCTTTTCTTCTTTATTTTCAGATATATTTTCTTTTTTTCTTTTTTCTCAACCACTGCTTTTTCTTTCTTCTCATCTTTCTATCCCTGACTCAATCTTTCTATTTCTTCCTCCTCCATCTTTCCCTCCTCTATCTTTTCCTTATTTCTCTCCAATTTTTTCTCCTCTATCTTTTCCTCATTTATCTTTATTTCCTTTTCCTCTATCTTCTCCTCCTTTCTCTCCATATTTTTATCCTTTATTTTAGTAGAAAATAATATTGAAATTTATTATTTAGAATTGATTGAAAATACATTCTCATATCCTCTATTTGTAACAATCTAATTCTCCTAAAAAGGGAAATAGAGAAACTAGGAAACAAAATAAAAT
>NW_014543998.1:304006-306176 GCF_000741045.1 Vigna radiata var. radiata | reverse complement strand
CTGACCATTCGCAACTGTAATAAGTTGTTCTTTATTTCTTTTACCATATGAGTCGAAGGACACACTAAAAGGTGTCATATGATCAGTTGCACCCGAATCAAGAATCCAAATGCCTTGAGACACATGATCAACAGTATTGAGGCAAATCTTACCTTTTATGGACAAAGTGCATGATCTAGAGGACTTACTCATTGATTCATCCATTGCTTTCAAAGGAATAATTTTTACTTCTGATATCCCGTAGAATGCAACGAGATCTACTCAAGAAAAGGTCAAATGGGTTGTCACAAACCCTAGGAACAGACTTAGGAGTCTCCAACGACTCTTTTGTGGCGGTGACGGCGAGTGGGTCTCGCCGGAAAAAAAAGGAGCAAAACTTAAAAATCAGATCTGCTCAAATACAGCCCAAACGAGTCGTCACCGACCCTAGGAATGGACTCAGGACACTCCGGCGACCCTGTCTGTGGTAAAACCAGCGAGTGGGTCTCGCCGGAGGTAGGCGGGTGGGCTACACGCGCCAGCGACGGTGGCGGCGCGTGGTGGCTCCTCTGACGGAGCGACTTCCAGCATTGTGGTCGTCGGAGTTGGGCGCACCTTTCTGCCCTATCAACGACCCCAACCGGCGACGGCGGCAGCAGCGGTGGTCGGACAATGGCGGTGACGATTGTGCAGCGAAATGGAGTTCCAAGATCGGAAGCTCTTGATACCAAGTAGAAAATAATATTGAAATTTATTATTTAGAATTGATTGAAAATACATTCTCATATCCTCTGTTTGTAACAATCTAATTCTCCTAAAAAGGGAAATAGAGAAACTAGGAAACAAAATAAAATAAAAGATTGTATATCTACTTTCTCTAATTAGGAAGATTCTAAATAAATCTTCTTTAATTACAACAAATTTTCTCCTCATATATCTCTATCTTTTCCTCCTCTATCTTTTCCTTATTTCTCTCGAATTTTTTCTCCCCTATCTTCTCCTCATTTATCTCTATTTCTTTTTCCTCTATCTTCTCCTCCTTTCTCTCCATATTTTTCTCCTTTATTTGCTCCTCATATATCTCTATGTTTTCTTCATCTATCTTCTCCTTAGCAACAACCTTTTTTGTTTCTATCCCTTCTATATTTTCCACCTCTCTCTATCTTTTCCCCATGAACAACCTCATCAATTGATGTCTCCAAATTCCTGAAGGTAACTTTATAGCTCTTGGAATCGTACTTCTCCAGAAATTTGTCAAAATTTTCTTTAGAGCTTTTGAGTTGTTCTGCTAAATCAGCTATCTTTTGGTATAGTTGTTGATCATACTCCCACATGTCTATTGGTGAAAAGTGTTGTTGTTGCCTCTCTTCCATGCTTCTATGAGAAGAAAATCTTGTATACATGTCCTGCAAAAAAATTCGTCATTCTTCGTATTCTCCTCTATGCTTTTGACATGGTATACTTCCAAATTCATGACTCTCTGAAAAAGTTCATCAGAATCTGCATTCCTATTAATCGGAGTAAATTGTGGGTCAATAGCTTGCCCAAATTGGCTTTGATCCATGAATGAGTGAGGTTCCCACCAATGGTTGAAATTATTTTGGTAGAATTGAGTGCCCATATAATCAAATTCTTGTCCATACTGCATCCTGCAAACATTAGGCACAAAACCCTAGTAGCACTTTTTTTATAAAAAAAAATAAAAAGATAAAAAGATAAGATATATACAATCAAGTCAAACTTAATCAGTTTACACTACTAGATAAGTTAAACCACGAGTCCCGGCAACGGCGCCAAAAAACTTGTTAAGTACCTGGCAAGTGTACTAGATCGTTATCAAGTAATATAAACGAGTAAGTACGAGTATCGTTTTCCCAAAGGACTCTTAGGCCTTAACTTTCATGTAAACAAATTGCGTAAGACTTGAGAGAAGAATAAATTTGGAAGTTATATGCAAAGAACAAAAATAAACATGCAATACAGTTGATTCAATTGGTTTCAAGAAACTATGGATGAATGGTGTTGTTGGGGTTTACAATTTCATCTTATCCACTCTCATATATCTACTCTTCTTATTTACTTCACTTATTTATCTAATTGCCATACAAACTTTCTTAGTCTACCCTTAACTCAATCCCTCGGTGAAAAGAGCCTATTATTTAATTACCGGCTTGCTATCCCTAGCCTCCCC
>NW_014543998.1:299925-301541 GCF_000741045.1 Vigna radiata var. radiata | reverse complement strand
TCCAAGGTGTGTGGAATAGCTCTGGACGTTTCTCTCTGCCAAAAGAATCCCCTTTTAATTCGCAATGGGGCTATATATAAGCCCAAAAAGATAACATAAAGATTACAGAATCTAGCTAATAAAAACAGACAACTGCCTAGGCGCCTAAGTTCACCGCTCAGCGGTTTGCCTCTTGCCACTTTGACCGCTCAGCGGTCAGTTTTGCCGTTGAGCGATTTCCCTCTAATCGCTCTGAGCGCTTAAAGGACCATTCTGGTGCTCAGCGGCTTGCTTGACCCTTCTTTTCATCATTTTTCTCCTTCTTTCATGGGTCTAAGTCCACCTTACTTCACTTCCATCTTTAATTCATTTGAAAACCCTGCAAAACAATGTAAAACAAGCATAATATCTCTAAAACCAACTTTTGACTCTCACAAGACACAACTAAGTGTTTTACTTGATTTAAAGCTTATTCTAAGCCATAAAGGGTGTCTTTTACTATCAAATTTAAGCATGAAAATAACGGTTTTTAGACCGTTATCAGTGATCAGTGAAGGATGTCACAAGGGTGCTCTAATGTTTGTCGTGCTTGCACAACCTCTTATCTCATTTGCTATTACTTGGCCAATGTTCACATTTAATCCTCTCAACATGCAGTAGATGAACATAGCCTTGTGGACAGTGATGTTAGAGACATGAGAACAGGGTTGGATGTTGGGATGTGTAAAGGCCATCCAATACTAGGCCATCCAATATTGGGCGAGAGGTGCCAAATTAACCCTCTTGATATGTGATAATGGTTGTTAAGTCCCTGGCAAGTGTACCACCTTTCTTTTAATCCTTTTTCTTCCTCTTTCACGGGTCTAAGTCCACCTTACTTCACTTCCATCTTCAATTCACCTTAAAATCCTGCAAAACAATGTAATAACAAGCATAATATCTCTAAAACCAACTTTTGACTCTCTTATGACTCAACTAAGTGTTTTGCTTGATTTTAAGCTCATTCTAAGCCATAAAGGGTGTGTTTTGATATCAATTTTAAGTATGAAAATAACGATTTTTAGACCGTTATCACAACCTTAAACTTAGAACTTTGCTTGTCCTAAAGCAAACAAGACAAAACTTGGCTTTCCACTTCTTCATCAAATAATTTACACTTTTAAAAACTCCTTTTTCTCATAACAAGTTATTATACAATTCAGATTTTAGTAGATCCTATAAAGATGTATGCATGCTTTCAATCCCATTTCGTTCATACAATCAATCTTTTTCCAACAAATATTTTGTTTATGAATGATCAATCAACTAAGCATAGATGTGAACATGGATTTAACAATTCTCACCAAGCAAGTGTTTCACTCAATCACTCAAGTGTTTAGGAGGTCACTCTACTCTTTATTGTTCACATGTCACATAAAACAATATTGCCATTCATCTAAAACAATCAAAATCTTCACATGCAAATTTCATCACAAGGACTTTTCCAAGGCTTGTAATGTGGCTGGGCTATCAAGAAATATTGATTTTTCTGGAATACAAAATCCTTGAGTTAAGAGAGTTTTAAATAATTCAAAGTTCAAGCACACTCTCTTTTTAACCAATCTCACTCATTCCCAACTTCTTCCCTTTTTCCTTTT
>NW_014543998.1:294092-299180 GCF_000741045.1 Vigna radiata var. radiata | reverse complement strand
AACCATTAACCTGGATATCAGCATTCACACATTCTCAATCATCATCCACAATCAATCATCAGTAGTAAATAACTCATCATGCAATAAAATTAAACCATTGTCAGAATCAATGTACAAGCTAAGCATAGACACAAACATAAAACTTAACCTATACTACTAATTCAAAGTACAAGAGAAAAAGAAAAATCCCTTTCCAAGTGCTCGCATCCATCAGTAGATGCCCTTAGCGCAAATCCTCATCTGAGTCATACTCATCCTCATCCTGGGCATCCTCAAAGTCATCATCCTCCTGGTCATCATCCTGTCCATCTGAGGCTCCAACTACTCTAGACCCACTGCCTTGTGCCTGCCCTTGAGGCCAAGCCATCACATATGGA
Organism: Vigna radiata var. radiata; assembly: GCF_000741045.1. Lineage (NCBI taxonomy): Eukaryota > Viridiplantae > Streptophyta > Magnoliopsida > Fabales > Fabaceae > Vigna > Vigna radiata. The sequence goes on along the minus strand of NW_014543998.1, from coordinate 298,803 downwards.
ACTCATCCATAGTCCACATGTGCACTAGTGGCTGATCTTAAAGTCCTACAATCATCTCAGTAATGGCCACCTGTCCTCTACGGAGAGACTCCTTCTCGCCTCCATCATGGACATATACATGTCCCTCATCTGGAGAGGCTCAGGCTGCTGTGTTGGTGCATCTGCAGGCTCATCCGCCTGCTGTGCTGCTACCCTCCTAAGATGTCTCCTAGGAATTGCTCCAACCGGCTCATCACCTCCACAGTACTGACGACAATAGGAGGCATCAATAGCCCTCCTCGGCCTCTTAAAGGGTGGAACTGCAATATCCATTCCTGCCTGTTGGCACAAGTATGTAATTAGGGACGGATGTCCCAGTGGTGTCCTGCTACTCACAGTATTAGCATAGCTCAGAATTTCGCTGGTGATAATCTTGCCAACATTCACATCCATCTGCCTCAGCATACAGTAGATGACTAGAATCCGATGTAGTGTGATGTTAGAGACATGAGAGCATGGCTGGATGTTAACATGAGTAAATGCCATCCAGTACTTGGCTAGGAGAGCCAAATCTGCCCTAAGGATGTTGACTGGTGCTCCATTAGGGTTTCTCTAAAAATGTCTTCCAGGGATGCACATCACTTTTTCAATATCTTCATAATCGTTGGCCTCCCCTGGTATAGCAGCATACCTGCACTGCTCTCCTGGCCAATCAGTGCCTAAAAAGGCGTTATTGGTGTCGGGATCATAACTGATCAAATGTCGTTACATAGCTCATATACCTCTCCGCTTACATTCCTCCCCTGGGAAAGGCATTGGCATAAAACTCCTTCACCAACTCGATACTAGCTGGTGCTAGATATGTAGTTAGTCTCTCCCAGCCTCGCCTCTCAATCTCCAGTCCAAACACTGGAGCTAAGTCAAGGATGTACATGACCTTCCTCTCCATCAGCAAACGCCTCTCCTGGACAGTAGTATAATGCTCTTCATGCTTCCTTGAGAGGAACCTAGAAGAATAGAATCTCCTAGGTCTCTCTGGCTCCTTCCTTTTGTTGCCCATAGTTTTCACTCTTCTTGAGGCAGACATTCCTGTATCAAATAAATCCAACAACATTCACAGAAACATCATTAGAGATTAGTACATAATCAATTCTATAACTTGGATCACACCTAATCCAATTCTGGGGGAAAACAGGGCCCCTCAACATCCAAACATCCAAAAATCCCAACATTTAGGCAAAATCTGCTGCAGATCGCTCAACGTCCATGGAGACCGCTCAGCGGTTTGCCTCCAGCCGTGCTACCGCTCAGTGCCAAAACAAACCGCTCAGCGGTGGCAGCTGGGTTTTTTCGAAAACCCTTCCTAAATTGTCCTAATCTCCACTCTTTTGCTAATTTCATCAATCCAGACCAAAATCATGCAATTTAATTGGTTCAAACAGTTTCTATTTCATCAATTCATGCCTAGAAATCAAAAGCCCTAATTTATCATTTTCCTAAGCATGTACATCAACAAATCCTAAAATAGAAACCCTAAACATGAAATTGCACAACTTACTTGAGTGGAGACTTTGAATGCTTGCAGAAAAATTGTCCAATTGATGATGATTGTCCTCTCCAATGCAAAACCCTCAACCAAAAACCCCAAACTTTGACACAACAATGGTGGAAAATTGAAATTTTGGTGAGTGGGTGATGAGAAATTCAGGAAATCTCTCTAAAAAGCTCTTGAAAGTGAAAGGAGAGTGCTAGGGCTTAGGGAGACCGCTCAGGCGAAATGCAAAGAAGAGTTTCAAAGTGAAGAACTTCAAAAACCGCTCAGCTTTTAAGAAAAGTCGAGACCAAACGCGCCGCAACCGCTCAACGGTAAAATGGACCGCTCAGCGGTCTGCGGTAAATTTTCCTTCTTCTTCTTTGCTTGCTTTTGAGCAATCTCACCTTATAACGCTCAGTTTCAATCCTCAATTTTTGAATTACACTAGTGGAAAAATGTCTTTTTATATCCACCTATATTATAACGTACAAAAATTATGCGTTATAATAGAGACATATTATAACGTACTTTTATAAATAAGTTATAATATGAAATGCGATGGCAAACTTGTAAATAAGTTTAAAACATATTATAACGTAGTTTTATAAATTCGTTATAATATGAAACGCGGTGGCAAACTTGTAAATAAGTGCAAAATGTATTATAACGTAGTTTTAGAAATCAGATATAATATCTCTTCCTCTTTAATTTTTCATTTTTCCTCTCGTATCGGGTTTCTCTTAGTCTCAGTTCTTCTTTTTCCCTTCTCTAAACTCTTATTTTTCTCGTTTCAATGGCTCCTCTCCTTCAGGTTAGGGTTTCTCCCGTATTTCCTCATTTCCTCATCTTTAACCGATTGAAACTTAATTTAAACACCATTTCACCTTCGATCTACATCTTCCACCGATTATAATCGCATTCTACCGATTATAATCCCTTTCCACCGCTTAAAACCCCTTTTCCACCGATCAATCGGTCCATTCTAGGGTTTCTTGGTTCTTTTAGGGTTTTGCACCGATTAAACCATCAAGTTCTCTTGATGCAATAGGTACCATTATGGTAGCAATGATTCTGGGATCCTTATTTTAATTCTTTTAAACTTTTGAGTGCATGTTTTCTTCCTTTACCGTGGAGCACTATATTTAGAGAAACTTGGTACAAATTCTCAATTTTAATCATTGATTCTATGTTTCTTGCACATTTAAAACAAGCTTGCATTTCTAATTTTGTTACTGTATTCAGATTTCCATTTTCTACTTGCTCTTAAAAAAACTTAGGTTTTCTATATTTGGCAAAAATTGGGGATACGAAACTAGGCTTATGATATTNTGAAATTGATTGTTCCAGTTGTTAATTAGCATTGTTATAGATGGATTTAGATGTTAAAATAATGAATTCTCTAACTGNATTTCGTTTTAGCTAGTTAAGTACTCATTTTACTTTTGCTGTCAAAATTCTGATGCATTAGTTTAGTGTCTTTTACTGCATAATCTTTGTTTACATGGTGACTTCATGATTCCATTGCATTTAACCAATTTTGTTTACATTTCATGCATATTTTCATTGATATAGACGTGTTCNAGTTATTAATTTAAGTTCTCCAATCTAGGTAACATTATGCTTCTGATTAATTTATGTTTTTTTCTATATCGTTTCATTCCTATATAATGTGCATTACCATTGGTGAATAAGGTGCAATGTGCATTACCATTGGTGAATAAGGTGCTGCATCTGATTTGATTTTCCATTTCTCTTTATAGGCAAGCACGTTCATGGCTTAGCTCATGCTGCCTCTGGATATCATAGAGTATTTGAAGGTACATTTTTATATCCTTTTTTATATATTATCTCTTGATATTGGACATTTTGTCATGAAAATATGGCCAACACTTAACAAACAATACCATTAGTATAAATTGGACATTCTACCACTGTTTTGTGTAGACCACACTTGTTAATTATAAATTGAGTTAATCTCTGACACACATTCCATTATATCTGAATGCTACATTGTTTTAGGGGTCCTGAATTTAATAACATGGAAGAAAGTCATCTGATGTTGTCTATTATGGAAAACCAATTCTTTGGCTCAGTATTTTTAATGAGGTATAGGAACTGGCAATTGCTTGAAGTATCTTTTGTAATATTTTGCAACTATGATGATTTTGCTTTAGATGATCAGTTATTTGTTCACTCTCAAGAACACATTTACTTACCCTCGGTCCTTCTTCGGGTTTGTAATTGTCATGAGGTTCTTGCTCTCTCTTACTTGGAAAATCCAGAGAATGGTAGGAATGCTCATGTAACTTTTAATCTTGGTGNTGTTACAGGAGCTTGGAGAACAATATGTACATTGAAGTTTGCATAAAGGGTATCCATGTTGAACTTGGTGCTGCTCGAGTTAACAAAGATAGTTCAGAGGTCAAAGAGCTTAAAGAACAGGTTCTTACAATTTTTGTCTATTTTCTTAAACAATNAATACATTAAATTAATGGGAGCATATTTTACTATATATGCATAAGGGGGAGCTGCATCAATCAAATTTTCAATATTTTTTGTTATAAGAAATAATTTTTTGTTAAAGAAATCTATGATCATTTTATAAAATAAATCTATATGTTCATTGTGGCTTCCAACTAAGAGAAGATATTCTTTCTCATAGTCTAAATTTTATTGCTTATATTTAACTATTATATTATTGCTTTTAATTCTAGCATGAATATATGGCTTATAATTGTCTTATAATTTTATTTTTTATTCTTTCATAACAATTGTAGGCTATTTATTATCTTGAAAAGGGGGAGTCTGTTTTTGTTGTTGCTCACACATCAGTTGGAAAAACTGTAGTTGCCGAATATGCATTTGCTTTAGCATCAAAAGTATGCTCTGAATCTTTACTATTCATGAAGTTTCTTTGTTTCTTTTCTTTTTCTTCCCGATAGCTTAACTGCATAAGTCATGAACCATATTGTTCAATACCATTTATATATAACAATGCTCTTTTTCTACTATCCTGATGATATTTTGACTTAGTCTTACAATATTGTTAAGCTTTTCTGTATTAAAATTTTCCATTGGGCAACTACCTGCTCTGTTCCAATTGCACACAAAATGATAATTTTATACTTTTTATCATTGTTTTTTGACAAGTGTACACATGGCCTTGGAAATTAAGTTGGAGGGCAGTAGGTAAATGGT
>NW_014543998.1:292588-293901 GCF_000741045.1 Vigna radiata var. radiata | reverse complement strand
TTTTCTATAATTGGACTTATTCTGTAGGGCGCTGATGATGTTCTAGTTCCAGGAGGTTTTGGTGATAAAGGAGTGCAAGGGAAAATTCTTGCGGCTAAGTATGCTCGAGAACATAATGTTCCATTTTTGGACATTTGCTTGGATATGCAAATTGTTGTCATTGAGTAGATATTTATTCTTGGGTAGATGATGTGAATCAACAGTGTATCATTGCTGAATCATTTAAATTTGCATAATATGAATGATGTATTAAATATTAGACTATTTGAAATGAATTTTATTTTGTTAATTTCATTAAATTTGTTTATTTGAAGCTATATTAATTATAAATTGATTGGATGAGAGAATAATAAATGTAATAATTAATTTTTAATTTTTTTTTTAAAAAAAATCATATACTATAACGTAAAAGAATTTTTACGTCGTAATACTTTCTGCCTTATTATAACGTACTTGATAATAGGTTTGACATATTATAACGTATTTCAGAAACTACGTTATAATAGGTTTGACATATTATAACGTACTTCAGAAACTACGTTATAATAAGTTTGACATATTATAACGTAAATTTTTGCTACGTTATAAAATGTGCAGACTTACTATATCGCCCAGAACTATATCTTCAGAAATTACGTTATAAAAAGTCATTTTTGTACGTTATAAAAAGTCATTTTTCCACTAGTGTTATATGCTTTTCCCGTCTCAGATGCAACATTAAACATGCAATGCTCTTAACACAGGATAAAAAAACAATATAATCAATTGGGTTGCTGATAACGGTTGAAAAACAGTTATTCTCATATGTCATTTTAGACCAAATTACACCCTTTAAGGCTTAGAATGAGCTTAGAATCAAACAAAACCCAATAAATGAGTCAGTTGAGAGTCAAAAGCTATTTTTAGCGATATTATGCTTGTTTTGCAGCATTTTTTATGGAAGTGAAGAATGGAGTTGAAGATGAAGGTTTTAAACTCAGGACAGAGGAAGAAAACTGAAGAAAAGAAGAGTCTAGGAACCGCCCAGCGGCAAAATTCACCGTTGGCCGGTCCAATGCGAGGAGGTGGCACCAAGCGTGGGCAAACTGTCGGGCGGAGGACCCCTAGCGCCGGGCGGTGGCGCGATTATGAGCAAACCGCCGGGCGACATATGTGTGTCGCCGGATGGTTGTCTGCTGGGCTTGGGCCTGTTTTCTGTGACGCTCCTCAGCTATAAATATCCCTGTTACGATTTCATTCTCATTCTTTTGACATAAGAGGGTGGCCAGACCTAATCTTCACTCCTTGGAGAAGATCTCTTGGATGCTTAGGCT
>NW_014543998.1:283471-289908 GCF_000741045.1 Vigna radiata var. radiata | reverse complement strand
TTGTCATATGCTTTGATTATCAATTGTTGGGTTCTCATTTGTGCTTAAAGCTTTTATCGTTTAACTCATTCGATAACTGTTGTTTGTCTCTATTGATACGGGAACGTACAGTACTGTCATGAACTGGTGAGAAATTCCTTGATTAATGAAATACCACCTAGGGATAGGGAGGTAGAACGATCAATTGTTTTTGCTTCGGTTCGGTAATGGATTGCTAGTTGCTAGGGGAGGCTAGGGATAGCAAGCCAGTAATTAGTAATAGGCTCTTCTCGCCGAGGGATTGGGTTAAGGGTAGGCCAAGAAAGTTTGCATAACAATTAGATAACAAAGTAATTTAATCAAGAGGAGTAGATAAGAGAGAGCAGATAAGATGAAATTGTAAACCCCCAACAACTCCATTCATCCTTAGTCTTTTTCTTGTCAACTGAATCAAATGCATTGCATGTTTATTTTCTGTCTTTGCATTCCAAACAATTAATTTTTCTCTACAAGTCTTACGATTTCGATTCGCACGAACGATAAGGCCTTTCGAGTCTCTTGGGAAGAACGATATCGGGCATTACCGATTATATTACTTGAACGATCTGGTACACTTGCCAGTGAGTCAACAGTTGCCTCCAAGGTAGCGCTTGTTTAACATCACAAGCTTGACCCAAACCTGCCTAGCACTCATCAGTAAGTGCTTATCCTTTCAAGACCCTTCAGTAGGTGTGCTTACCTTGTATCCTTCAGTGGATACATAAAATTTTTAGCATCCCTCAGTAAATGCTACCCAAAAGTGTTCAAAAATCAAATAAATTACATGTCCAAAATCAAATAAACCTAAAACTATAAATGTTTTATACAAAGTGGGATATAATCAAGTCGTTCCATCCCGGTTGGGGTCTTCATCTACCCAACTCATCAGTTGCCTTCTATCAACTCTTCTGATGGCTTTAGTATATGGTATTCCGATTTCCACCTCCATCTTCTTTGATCTTGTTGACAATCCACTTCCGATTTTTAAATCTTACCTGTGATCCTCATGGAAGTGGTGTATCTTCAGAGTGGATCCTTTCTCCTTTAACAACCTCCTCCTCTTTAGGTACCTGTAAGACATTACAACTGTTAGAATTGGTACCTGTTGACAAATTGGCAAGTGTACCAAATCGTACAAGTAATATAAATGGTAAGAGCAAGTATCGTTTTTCCCAAGAGACTCGTATGGCTTTCTCTTTCGCGTGAATTAAAATAATAAGACTTGAAAAATAAAATTTAATAAATTGGATTTGAGGATAAAAATAGTAACATGCAAAAATAAAGTTGATTCAATTGACAAACGAAAACAATGGATGGATGAATGTTGTTGGGTACTAACAATTTCATCTATTCCACTCTCTCTTACATACTACCCTTGACTATTAGATTGATTAATTGTTATGCGACTTTCTAAGCCTCCCCTTAACTCGATCCCTCGGCGAAAAGGGCATAATATTAACTACTGTTTGCTATCCCTAGCCTCCCCTAGTAATTAATACCGCATTATAAACAGAAGTTAGCGCAATTGATCGTCCTACCCCTATCCCTANGTGGAATTGCAAAATCAAGAGATTACTCACCAGTTCATGTCATTACTGTACGTCCCCATATCAATAAAGACAAACATCAATATACCGAATGAGTTAAACGATAAAGGCCTTAAGCACAGATGATAACCCAACAATAATCAATCAAAACATATGGAGACCATATAAATAATCAATAGTTTCAATAAGAGAGAGTATCAAAAGATTACATTGTTTTCCCCAACAACAATAGGGTTTAGTTCACCATAGACATGGTGAAACTAGATGAAAAATGGAAGAAGAATGGAAAAGCAAACCCTAGAAAAGATGAAAAGAAGCCTAAGCATCCAAGAGATCCTCTCCAGAGAGCAAAATTAGGTCTGGCCGTTCTCGCCTGTCAAAAGAATGACTCTGAATTCATAATAGGGGTATTTATAGGTGAGGAGCACATCAAAAACAGGCCCAAGTCCTGCGTGCCACCGCCGGGCGGTTTAAGTGTGCCGCCCGGCGGTTTCCCATAACCTGCCACCACCGCCCGGCGGCAATCGCCACCGCCCGGCGGTTTCCCTCAGCGTCAAATGCCCTGTCTACTCCTCGTCCTGGACCACCTGACGGTTTAAGTGTGTCGTTGGGCGGTACGTCAACTCTTCAAAACTTCGTTTTTCTGCTCTTTTCTTGAGTCAACGACCTATATCTTCAACTTCATTCTTACTTTTCTCAAATTAGCTACAAAACAATGCAAAATAAGCATAAAATCGCTAAAAACAACTTTGGACTCTCCATACTCATTTATTGAGGTTTGCTTGATTTTAAGCTCATTCCGAGTAGTAAAGGGTGTAATTTGGTCCAAATTGACATATGAAAGTAACTGTTTTTCAACCTTCATCAGTACCTGTTGTGCTATCATCTGATGCAGGTTCCCTTCTGGAATATCTATTTGTGGCTCTTTTCTTCACTCTAACATTGTTTTCTTTAGAGCCAGTGTGCAAGAGAACATTCTCTTTGTCTCTCATCATGATTCTACTATCATGCACATTGATAAGCATCTTCGAAGTAGCCATGAAAGGTCTCCCAAGAATCATTGGAATTCTTTCTTCGTCTTCCATGCCCATGACTACAAAGTCCGCTAAAAACTCCAACTGCTCCACATGCACAACCACATTTTCTACTATACCAAGTTGCTTTTTGATGGAACCATCCGCCACCGTCATAGTGAGATTAGACGGTTTTAATGTTAGCCCCCCAAATTTTTGTCAAGAAACGCTTGGGCATCATATTAATGCTAGATCCAGAGTCTATCATTGTTCCTCCTACATCAAAATCATTCACAATACATGCAAGATTTAAACAACCTGGATCTTTTACCTTAGGCGGATAATTCTTCTTTGGAGGGTGAATATCAAATTCCTGCTCATCTTCATCTTCATCTGAATCTATTATATCTCCAAGATAATATTTCATCCTTGCAGGAATCTGTTTAATTACTAAAGGCACTATAGTCACTTGGTTATAAGTTTCTCTGTTTTGCCTATTGTGACTAAATCTTGCTTCCTCTTCTTCCTCACTTCACTACTGCTTATCTTAATGACTTCTCTTACCTCCTCTTCCTCATCACTGCTTCCAATCTCTACAGCTTCCCTTTCAGCTTTTCTTTTACTCCTTGTGACAACAGCTTTGCATTCCTCTTTAGGGTTACCATCAGTGTTAGCCCTAAATTGGCTCTTCTCCGTGGTTTCTACCCTTTTTGACAGTTGTTCAATTTGCATCTCCAATGATCTGAAACTAGCTTGGTCACTTTCATTATTGGACTCATAAACCTTCAAGAATTTGTCAAATCTATCATTTAGATCTTTGACAAACTCTGTCTTATGAGTAACCTGCTGCCACATAGGTGAAGGTTGTTGCTGCCTGAAGCCTCCTGTTTGCCCTGATGGGTTATTCTGTTGTTGACCAATACTCGAATGATTCTTCCAACCTTGGCTAGGATTTCCTTAGTTAAAGTTCCCTTGCCTGTACTGGAATTGATTCCCCATGTAATTAGCTTCCTACTACATCTCCTCAGGTATAGCACATTGACCATTGATATGGTCACCACCACAGAAATCACATAGCTGCTGTGTTTTGGAGACATTACGAATCTCCTTTGGAAGTTGTGAGAGGATCTTTTTCAATGTATCTAGCTTTTGGGTCAAAAGATGATTCTGAGCTAGCATAACATCATCTGTAGGCAAGTGCAAGACTCCTCTCTTTTGTGTTTGTGCGCCCTGATGAATCAATATTTTATACCATTCACTTAGTTTTTCGCACCAAATTGTCTTAATGAATTGTGCTTAATTCTTAGTTATTGTGTCATTTTCACCATTTGGGCTTAATTAGACCAATAATTCTTATTTTAATTAATTTGAATTAATTGAGCTTAATTATTCCTATTTTATTTTCAGGGCAATTTTGGAATCACACTGTGAGACTTTTGGAAAGGCACCAGTTAAGTGAAGACTCTCCACAAGGCAATTTAGAATTAATCAAGCTTAGCTTAGTAGTTTAGAATTTGTAGATGAACTTTTTTAATGTAGGCTAATTTTGTTAGGATAGACTAAGCCCAATAGAAAAATGGTGACATGGCCCTAGATTTTCCTTTAGAGGTGGACCCCACCATTAGCACAAAATTCTCGGACCTAGGGATTCCCAAGGGGGGGCCGTCACTTTTGCTTACACACATGTTCTTGGTTTTTGGTTTTTGAATGACCGGACACTTCATTCTCTCTCGGCAGAGAATGGCTTTTCTCTAAAATTGCAATGCTATCACTCATTTTCTTTTAGTGGGATTTTGGCTTATATTATGTGTGCTTAGAGTTTTCAGCCATTTTGTGATTGTTGGTATCAAGAAACTGGGAGAAATGGTCTGAGGGAGGTTTCGGTTTTCTTGGTGAGCATGAAACATTATGGTTGCTGGAAACGTTCCTGCACCGAAAAAAAATATATATTTATTTCTAGCTTGATGAATGAAGTTCACGTTTGATGATTGAATGACAAGCCACCACTTTGCCTTTTTAGTTTTTGCTGGAACAATTTCTTTGATGCTTAATCATTGAGCGCTGGTGGTATTTGGTGGTATTTGAAGGAGCATTTATTTTCATTTTCTTTTGAGTAGCAGGCGGTGATTTAGCAAGGAAAGGATGGTGATTTAATTTGGGATGCAAGAGGTGATTTGATGGAGGGGCTTTCGGTGGAGCATGATGCAGCCAATGCTTAATTTCGTTGCAGCAGAATTTAATTGTGAGAATTTCATATGTTTTGGAGAATGGTGCGGGGATGGTACGGTGGCTTAGGAAAAGTGGCTTTGCTTTTATTTTTCTTTTTGGTTGAGAGTTGCCAAGGTCTGCACGGTGATGGGAGGAAAGAATTGTAATTAAAATGCTTTTGGATCTTTATTTTTTTTAAAAGAAAAGAAAGGGTTGGAGGTGATGCACGTGATGGCTTGGTAATTGTTGAATTTGAGAGCAGCAACCTCACGACCAAGAGGTTTATTCTTTAGGCCATTTGCAATTTAATTTTACTTGGTAGATATAGTAGGTCACGTGAATGTGTAAGACAAAGCATGTTTGATTACTTCTTTGTTTTGAATTGATTTACTTAGTAGGATTAGTTGTTTTTCACTTCTTTAATTTAGTTTTGCCTTTAATTAATTTAACTGTGTTAGGTAGTTGTTTGTTGCATTGTTGGGGTCTAGTATTTTATTTTATTTTGTCTTAATGTTGTCTTGTATTTATGGTAGAGATAATTTAGTTGTCATGCTAGCTTAAATTAATTTGGTTGGTCATTAACGATATTGCACTATTTCCTTGAGATACCTGGACTGTGATAGTGTTTGCCACTCTGACATTGGTTAATGTGAAACCTGTATTTGCACTTGCAATTGGGCATACGCTTAGTTGCCCAGTTGGTGTTACATCTTCGCTTAGTCGATGTAACTGCATGGTGTAAATTAGATTTTACATTAACATTGCGTCCGCTTAGTTCACTTTTATGAAAACCGGGTTAACCTTCGCTTAGTTGGTTAACTTTGTTGGATTAGAGGTTTGAGTCGCAACTTTATTTTGTTGATCTGTGATAGGAAGCATTGTAATTAAGTTAATGACCAACCGTTTTCAGTCTATCTTTGAAACTGTTTTTAAATCTGTGTTTGCATATCTGTTTGCATCTGTGATTTTGTTCATCCGAATTCACAAACTTTTCACAAACCCACCCCCCCCACCTTCGTGTTTGACTTGATTCTTGAACCGCAAGATTGGTCCTTGAGAGACAACCTAGGGGTCATTCCTAGCTATACTGCATTTCTTTTATGCTCAGTAAATTTTGCATGGGGTGCGACACCCATCACGCCCCTTTCACTAAATGATTCTTGCTCATTAGCTGCCATACTATCTATCAAGTCATAGGCCTCATTTTCAGTCTTCTGTCTGATAGTGTTGGCAAATTAACAATTGTACCAAATCGTACAAGTAATATAAATGGTAAGACCAAGTATCGTTTTTCCCAAGAGACTCGTATGGCTTTCTCGTTCGCGTGAATTAAAGCAATAAGACTTGAAAAATAAAATATATAAATTGGTTTTGAGACAAAATATATTAACATACAAAGATAAAGTTGATTCAATTGACAAACGAAAAAGAATGGAGGAATGGATGTTGTTGGGTACTAACAATTTCATCTATTCCGCTCTCTCTTACATACTACCCTTGAATATTAGATTGATTCAATTGTTATGCGACTTTCTTAGCCTCCCCTTAACCCGATCCCTCGGCAAAAAGGGCCTAATATTAACTACTGGCTTGCTATCTCTAGCCTCCCCTAGTAATTAATACTGCATTATAAATAGAAGTTAGCGCAATT
>NW_014543998.1:280398-282951 GCF_000741045.1 Vigna radiata var. radiata | reverse complement strand
AGATCCTCTCTAGAGAGCAAAATTAGGTCTGGTCGTTCTTCCCTGTCAAAAGAATGACTCTGAATTCGTGATAGGGGTATTTATAGGTGAGGAGCGCGTCAAAAACAGGCCCAAGTCCAGCGTGCCACCGCCGGGCGGTTTAAGTGTGCCGCCCGGCGGTTTCCCATAACTTACCGCCACCGCCTGGCGGCAATCGCCACCGCTCGGCTGTTTCCCATATCCTTCTGCTGCCGCTCGGCGGCAATCGCTGGCGCCCGACGGTTTCCCTCAGTGACATTTTCCATGTCTACTCCTCGTTCTGGATCGCCCAGCGGTTTAAGTGTGCCGTTGGGCGGTACGTCGACTCTTGAAAACTTCATTTTTCTACTCTTTTCTTGAGTCAACGACCTGTATCTTCAACTCCATTCTTACTTTTCTCAAATTAGCTCCAGAACAATGCAAAATAAGCATAAAATNGCTAAAAACAACTTTTGACTTTCTCCAGACTCATTTATTGAGTTTTGCTTGATTCTGAGCTCATTCCAAGTAGTAAAGGGTGTAATTTGGTCCAAATTGACATATGAAAATAACTGTTTTTTAACCTCCATCAGATAGCAACTCCAGCTGAGGCATCCAACGTCATCTTAGACTGCATGTTTAGACGACCAAGGTAAGCAAGCACTAATGTTGTCTTGTCAAACCCGTGTACTGGTGTCTTCCTGAGTAGGCCTTTGAATCTTTCCATGCTTGACCTAGAGTTTCTTCCATGCCTTGCTTGAATGATGAGATCTCCAGTCTTCCCTGAGTAACTTTAGACTGTGGAAAATATTTATTGACAAACTTTGTAGCCACAGTCTCCCATGTAGTAAACGTCCCTTCAGGGAAGGAATTAAGCCACGTCTTAGCATTACCTCCCAATGAGAAAGGGAACAAGCTAAGCTTCACTCTATCATCTGATACACCTGCCATCTTCACTGTATTGCAGATTTCACTAAACGCTGTCAAATGGTCAAATGGGTTCTCATTTGACAGGCCGTTAAACTGGTTGCATTGCACCAGGTGTATAAGTGTTGGATTCATCATCATGTTGGTCGCTTGATCTGTAGGCATGGCTATGCTGTTAAAAAGGAAAAGGCCAACAACATTAGATTGGTCTGCAAGAGTGATGAAGGTTGAAAAACAGTTCTTTTCATATGTCATTTTAGACCAAATTACTTCCTTTACTGCTTAGAATGAGCTTAGAATCTAGCAAAACTCAATAAATGAGTCTGTAGAGAGTCAAAAGCTATTTTTAGTGATATTATGCTTGTTTTGCATTGTTTTGTAGCATTTTTGAGAAAGTGAAGAATGGAGTTGAAGATGAAGGTCTTAGACTCAAGAAAAGGGAAGAAAAATGAAGAAAGGAAGAGTCGACGTACTGCCCGGCGGCAAATTACACTGTTGGGCGGTCCAAGGCGAGGAGAAGGCACCTGGCGTTGGCGCTGGGTGGATTTGCGATTAGAGGCAAACCGCCGGGCGGTAGATCCCTGCCGCCGGGCGGTAGCGCGGCTTGAGGGAAACTTCCAGGCGGAACAAGTGTGACGTCGGGCGGTTGTTTGCTGGGCTTGGGCCTGTTTTCTGTTGCGCTCCTCACTTATCTGATTTGGAATTCTGTTATGCTCTTGTACTCTAATGGCTATATTTTTAAAAGTTAGTTGAGCATTGATGACTTGGTCAAATGTATTAAATGTGTTCTGTTATTTGTTGACCGTAAGCTACTAAGTTGACTCATCTGTTATAACTGTCATAATATAGTTGACTGAATTAGTAGAGTATTCGACTGAGAATCTGACTATATAAATAAGCTGAACACAGGTTTGTTCAGAGGACTTTTGATGAACTGATAATTTTCATTTCTGTTTCAGATTTCTCTTACCTTCAAGAATTCTCCAAGAAGACGGTGGTGATCTTTCTTGAACGAGATTCAAAGAGGAGACTTTCTACGCTTACATTTGTTGATCATTATTTGCACAAGAAAGGTGCTTCTTAGTGATCATGTTGAAGGCTTGGCATCCTGTGAAGACTGCTGGAATTGGACCTGTTGTGATACAGGGGGATAGTTCACTTTGAGGATTGTTCAAAGTGGTGCTGCAGATTGTAGCATAAGGGATTCTTGTTGCAATTCAGGTTTTGTTCTGCAACTATATTTTGGTTTTGGGTTAACGAATAGATTTATATTCTTGTCGTGGAGGTCTTCTATAAATTCCTTGTTGTTAAAACCGCAACCATTATAGTGTATTTGCTTCCGGGTGGAAGGACACTAGATGTAGGCATTGTTGGCCGAACTAGTATAAAAACCTGCGTTTGATTTTCTCTATCCTTTATCTTTTACATTCCAGTCGACTCTATATTTCACGCAGTCAACTACATTTTTCCACTGCATACATTTTCTGATTGCTTGCATTTCAAGAAAGTTCAAAAAGCTTTATACTTTGTTTTCAAGATTGCGAAAGTAACTTATTTTTGAAACTGATGAAGGTTGAAAAATAGTGATTTTCATATGTCAATTTGGACCAAATTACACCCTTTACTACT
>NW_014543998.1:273670-275098 GCF_000741045.1 Vigna radiata var. radiata | reverse complement strand
TCTTGTGTATGCTTGCACCTTTGTTTTCCACTGTGGGTGCTTGTTGGTCAAATTCATGTGTACCTCCTGCAACATGGTTAGTGCATTGTGGCTCCACAGAAATAACATGCAGGGGTATAACACCCAATCCCAGTGTAAGAGGCTGAACCTCAGATATACCCTCAGAACATGAATCAATCTCAAATGTAGAAACAATATCAACAGCAAGCTCAGATTCATGTTCAGTGCATGGAGAACAAACATTTAGATGTGATAGCAAAAGGTGGTTCTCATCATGAAAGGAGGGAGAATTAAAAGCATGCTCATCAACAATATAATCATCAACATACCTATCATCAGCATAATCATCAANAACAGAATCAATCATAGGCATGTTTACCTCCACTTCCCTAGATGTGGCTAAAGTGGTAGAAGATGAAAGTGGTCCACCTATCTCGAAGGTAGTGCTCATATCTGCCTGGTCCTCCGATTCTTCATTAGTCTCCTCAGGTGCAAAAGTGGGGACATAGGAGGGTGGGAAAGTAGGTGGCACAACACTAGGCTCATGACTCTGCTCCTCATCTCCTATGTGGATGACATCAACATCGTCTGAAAGCTGAACAGTCTGAAATGGTNATTCCTTTGAAACATAAGACTGTTCCTCAGTGAGTTGAGTGGCCATCTGCCCCATCTGATAAGTTAAATTCTGAATGGAGTCTCTAAATTCCTGCTGAAACTGCATGTTTTGCATGGCGATCTGCTCCAACAACTCCTTCAATGTAGGCTCAAAAGTAGTGGAAGGATGAGGAGTTGCTTGTGCAGGCTCATGAAACTGCAACTGTTGTGGTTCCTGGACAGGGGGAGGCATACAAGCATTCTGGAATGGTGGTTCTTGATATTGATGCTGTGAAGGGAGGAATTTTTCCAAAAACAGTTGCTTAAGATCTTCCCAATTGGTGATGGATCCACAAGGAAGGAAAAACCGCCAATACCTTGCCGCTCCAGCTAACGAGTATTCAAATGCCCTTAAGAACATGTCCTCATCCGAGACATCTGGAGGTTTCATTGAAGAGCATATGGTGTAGAACTCCTCCAAATGTCTATATGGGCATTCACCTGCAAAACCATGAAACCTAGAAAGCAAATCTATGAGTCCAGTGTTGAAAACACAACGAATATCCTCCTTATCAATTGGAAACGGCTCCCTAGGATCACTCTCATGAGATGGAGGAGGAACCGTTCTGTTCTCAACATAGAAATCAGCAGAGTATATATGAGAAGCATTATCAGAGTAACAAGTAGGAGGAGAATCATAGTCACAAGCAGAATGAGAATTACTCACATAGCCAAAATAGGTAGACATGGGAAAGAAGGGGGGAAAGAAGGATGTAATGAAAATATGCAACTAAAGCTACCTAAATGCAACACACAATGACGAACACACAAAAC
>NW_014543998.1:269692-271660 GCF_000741045.1 Vigna radiata var. radiata | reverse complement strand
ATGAAAATGAAATTAAAACAGTAAAAACGAAACTACTACAGTAATTACGAAAATTCACGCTGGAACTGGACAGCTCTGACCTTTGCTCAATGTTTCACCCATAACTTTTTCTACAGAGCTCTAAATGAGATGAGGTTTTTTTTTCCTGAAAAGTATACTCAATTATCTTTCATGTGATATATAAAACGTAGCATTTGGACCTCTGGTGTGGTTGCAGTAAAGTTTTTAAAATCNAGTCCAGAGAGTGAAAATGCTAAACCCAATACTAAGCAAACAAATATCTAGCACAATTAAAAATTATTAAAATGCAACACTCAATTAAAAAGATGAAAAACCACTAAACATATAATGTTAAACATTCTTAAGACAAAAGAAAAATAAAATAAAAAAAATTAAAATAGCTTCTACCAAATTCACATGACTTCAATTGCATCTACCAAAGAAATTAAATTTGCAAAATAGCTTAAGAAAGCCCCCTTGGGCCGTGAGGTTGCAGCACACAAAATCTCACTTCACCTTCTTCCTTCAATAAATAAATTAGCTTTGCCTTGTCACCAAATTGCTCATTAATCACATTCAATGTTGAAGAAAACGTTGGTTCATTCTCTAAAAGAAAAGCAAGGAAAAGTGTTCTTCCAATTTGTGTGAATTCACGTGGGCCCTATTTTAAAGGAGATTGAAAGTGCATCTCCATCTTGAACAACTCAACTTCTTCGTACAAGCTTAAATCAAATGAAAATAAAAAAAAAAAAAAGATAGAAAGCGGTGCAGCTCTTGAAACAAGGTGAAAAGGTAAAAAAAAATTGTTCTTGCTCATTCAATGAAACTAGTTCCACGTGAAATACCTACCATCCCTTTTGCTTCCCAGAAAACATTCAATAAAAGAAAAGAATTAAATGGCCTAAAAGAAATTGCATAGTACACTACCACCTACTCCTATCTAATCTATTCTTCAATCTCAAGACAATAAAGGCAAAAGAAATTCGTTTGCTAGCCACCAACATGCGTGCTTCGGGCTTGGGAAGGGAAAGTCTCAAGTACTTTGCCTAATCCATTTCTCATTCAATGGAAGCAAGGAAAGCAATAAAATGTTTAGAATAAAAGATGCATAAAGCTCCAAAAAAAAAGATGTGGTAGTTGGACCTCTGGATGTAAATCACCGAGAAAAAAAATGAAAGTTGAAAAAAAAACTACAAAGAACCGAATGAGAACACCAATTAAACATTGAAAAGCAACGTGCACCACTCAAACTAAATGCAGGCAAAATAAAAATAGGAAGGGGTGCTTTCATTCATCCATAATCAAAATGGAAAGGCATGGTTTTGAAGAAAAATTAAAAACGTTGCAGCAAGCTACGTTCAGCCAAGTTCTCCTACAAAATACGTTGCAGCAACCAAGACCAAGAAAATGACGGCTGCAGCTAGGTTATAATCTCTAGGGCCAAGTGTCCTCCTAAAAATGGGTGGAGTCCACCCTAAAATAAAAAGGAACCCTAGCTCTAGTGTCCTACAATTTTGGGCCCCTCATAAATTTTTAACAATGGCCCAATGTGCAAAGGTTTGTCCAAAAAGTTTAAACAATAAAAATTACAATACAATTAAAATTTTAAAAAGTCTAAATGGAGAGTCTTGAATTTATTTGGTGTCCTCCAAATGTCCCAAATTGTGTTTCCAAAATTTTCCCTGAAAATAATAATGNAAATAATTAGCTCAGAAAATTCAAATTAATTAAAATTAGAATTTCCGNTCAAATTAAGCATAATTAGGAAAAACGGGAAAAGACCGGACAATTAAGCAATATTCTCTGATTAATTCTAGCACAATAAACTAAGTGAAACCAATAAAATATCGACTCATCAGTAACTCTAACCAAGGTTGGAAAATCATCCAAGTGTTGGGCTAGGCCAAAATGCTCTCTCGAGAGGATCTCTTGGATGCTTAGGCTCCTTTTTATCTTTTCTAGGGTTTG